>NC_133329.1:161576425-161721425 GCF_042186555.1 Aquarana catesbeiana
GGGCGGGCGACGCAGGCGGAGTTTCACACATGCGTAGTGTATAAAGAGGGCCCTTGCGCACGTGTCGTACGTACGTTCTGTGTGTCGAATTAGGGGGCAGAGAACATGAGTTAATTTCGAACGTCAGGGGCGGGCGACGCAGGTGGAGTTTCACACATGCGTAGTGTATAAAGAGGGCCCTTGCGCACGTGTCGTACGTACGTTCTGTGCGTAGGTGATAGTGGACCAGGACGTTACAAAACGAAGGTAATTTTAAATATATTTTTTTTGGGTTTTATGGTCATGACTTTGTAGCAAGCGGCCTATATGGCTTGATAGATTGATGAGGCCTACATAGGGAGAAGATGATGAGGGGTTAGCAGAAACCTATAATAAGTGTTTTTTGTCTTGTGACTTTATCTTTTCCAGATATAATGAATCCCCTATTTAAGGATCCAGAGTTCCTTACAGCTTTTATTTCTAAATATCGAGAGATGAGGAATTTGTGGGAGGTGAAACACCCTCAGTATTATGCAAAGCCTGTGAGGAAGTCAACGCTGGAGAGACTTCTGTCCTTTGTCCAGGCGACCATCCCGGAAGCAACAATGGAGACATTGCTCAAGAAAATTGGGGTCTTGAGGAACATGTATAAGAGGGAGCATAAGAAGATCCAGGAATCAAGGAGATCAGGAGCATCAGCAGATGATGTTTATGTACCCAGGCTGTGGTACTACAATCAACTCCGTTTTCTTGATGACCAGAATGAAGCCAGGGCATCACTTTCAACCCTTCCCTCCACCCTTCCCTCCACCCTTCCCTCCACCCCAGCAGAGGCTGATGAGGAGCAAGCTGGGTCTTCCATCCTGGATGAACCGGATATGACCATCTGGAGTCAGGTAAATTATTTTAACAAATATTTACTGTACTAATATTAATGATGTTAACTGGATGTTATATTTGTCTAAAATAATTTTGCACTCAAAATTGTGTATACATATCAATTGACAGTAGTGGCTAAATATGTTTGGCACCTGCTTGAAATAATTAGGGTGTCTGATTAGACTCTTTTATTAAAGAGATGTATTCACATTGAATTTGCTATTCATGAGAAGCAAACTGTGTGTCATTGATGAACCCAAAAAAATATACTCAAACTATTGTCCTTTTTTTATACACAGGATGAGTCCATCCAGGAGGAATGTGGGGAAAGTGGCAGGCAGGAGGAGACTGGGCCCATGGACAGCCTGGAGGAGGCCGGATTTACCATCATCCTGGAGGAGGCTGGGCCCAGTGTCAGGCAGGAGGTGGCTGCTCCCAGTGAGGTGGCTGCTCCCAGTGAGGTGGCTGGGCCAAGTGAGGTGGCTGGGCCAAGTGAGGTGGCTGGGCCCAGTAGGAGCCTGACCGAATCCCAAGTGCCTCCCCTCCACCTTCCCAAAAAAAGGGCCAGGAAGGGGATGGTCACACAGGACGCATCCCTGCGCCTCATGCAAGAGGCCACCCGTTTTTTAAGGAGCCCCCCCGAAGTGGAAGAATCCTATGGCTGCTACTTAGCCAGCAGGCTTCTTCAGATGGATTGGGAGCAGCGCCTCATTTGTGAGCGCCTATTTGGGGAAACAATCCATAAGGGGCTGCAGGGCACGCTAACACGAAACACCCAACTACATGAGGCAGCCCCCCCTCCTCCTCCTCCTCCTCCTCCTCCTCCTGCCACAACTGAAACACCAGAGCCACAGCCTCAAAAGAAGGCTACAGGGAAGGCTGCAGGGCAGAGTGGAGGAAAGGCTGCAGGGAAGAGAAGAAAGTGATGACCTGGGTTCAGTCTGGTCTGACAGAAGACGCAGGCTGTTGTAGGACCACAGTCTGGGGACATCTAGATCATCTGCTGGTGCTGTTGATCTCTGGGATTCTTGGACCAGATTGTGCTCCCTCTTATATGGACTCCGCAAGATCCCAATTTTCTTGTACACCGACTTTTGCCAGCGTTGACTTCCTCTTTATTTTATTTTGACCATGAATAAATGGATCTTTTTTGAGTTTAGCAAAAGACTTTATGCGTTTTCTTTTAAATCATTGATTTTACACACAATGTTAAATTAACAAGGGACAACAATCTCATTGAGTTTGAAAAAAACACACCAAAAATACATTACTAATGTTAATAATGTTCAAGTGGTAAGTCTTGAAAATAAAAAAATCTACATAACCAAAAACGGTGCTTTGGGTTAACTTTATCTAAAAACTAAAAAATAATCACTAGAAAAAAAAAATTGAATAATGGGTTCTTTGTGGTAACTTTACAAACCTAAAAAAAAAAAAAAAAAAAAAAAAAAAGGGAAAAAGTATTATTAGTATGGAAACATTGTTTTTAAAAAGCATACTATATCATTCATGAGATCAAAGAGAAAAAGAATCCAGAAATCAGTTTGGGAGAACTCTGATTATGAACAGCAAAACACCTTCGTTCTTTAGAGCATTCGTAAAGAAGAAATAAAATGCGCTGCATTCAACGATCACAGATTTTGCAGCGTGATGAATGTGCTACCTACAATACGAACACTAGTTTTACTAGACCGAGTGCTTCCGTTTAGTTTTTGCTTATGAGCATGCGTCGTTTTTTTGTCCGTTGGACTAGCATACAGACGAGCGGACTTCGGGGTCCGTCGTAGTTACGACGTAAAAGATTTGAAGCATGTTTCAAATCTAAAGTCCGTCGGATTTGAGGCTAAAAAAGTCCGTTGAAAGTCCGGAGAAGCCCACACACAATCGGATTACCAGCCAGCTTTAGTCCGTCAGCGTCCGTTGGACTTTTGTAGACGAAAAGTCCGACCGTGTGTACGCGGCATTAGAAGAGGTGCGAACTTCTGTTAACTCTTGCAGTTCAGTTCCACAGTATTCTACTGAATATGTTTTAAGGCTGATAACTGATAAGCATAACTGATATGTCAGACATATAAAGCATGTATAAGCTTATATATATATATTGGAATAGACATTTCACCATGATACTTGATACTCTTAATCACATCCATTACACCACCAAGCACTATTGCATCATGTGTGCTATTTACGTTATTATACGCATTATTAGTCGATTCATTTGTGGGTTCATAAATTACAGAGATCTAGATCTTGAAAAGAACAACTACTACCCTAACTATAGGCGCTATAGTATTTTCTTTAATAGCACATTGTTTACTTGTGATGTAGTGTGTCTCAGGTTTGTGCATGTTTTAGTGTGTGCAATTTGATCTCAAAATTATTTAGAAAAATTTTATTCAATGTACTATACTTTTAGCTATTGCTCCAGACATTTGCTGTGAGTGGTTATGTTTTTTTGAATTCTCCTCCAATCAGACATTATATGTATGCAAGTGATAATAAATAAAAACCTTTTAAAGTTCATTGTTGTTAACTGATAAATACAGACTATGGGGTATATTTATCACTGATTCAATAAGAAATATTATTTGTCAATTTTTTCGACCAAGATTCAATTTTGTACATTTACACTGTTTATCACAGTAGTTTTTGACCTTTTTTTATGCAAGATTTACTTGGCGGAAATTCTTCAAACAGGATTTGCCCAACATCTGTTCTTCAACAGGAAAGTGTGTTACTGTACTATCCATCCTATTTAGCAATCAGTGAATGTAGATTCAATCTAAAAGTAACCCAACATTTACCCATGTAGAGTGCTGAACCCAAATAATTAACATGGGTTCAACACTTGCATGGTTGATTAAAAAAATAAACAGTATGCCCCCCCAACCCCTTCCCAGAAGAATAAACCACTGTGTTATTTGGGAATACCCTTTCTACAGCTCCATTCTAAAGCTGAAGGGCATGTAGGCTGCATAAACAAAGCAAGAGGCTGCACCATTACTACACCCTTGCTAGGGGGATACCAGCCTGTATGCCTGGTGTGCAGGACTGCTTATTTCAAGAAGGCAGTCAAAGTTGTTTTCATTTAATTATTTTTGTTTTTTTACACTATTAATTAAAAAAAAGAGAGACATTTAGGCCTCCAAGTGCTGAAATGTATATAAACATTTCCCTATTTGTTTGGCCATTCACACAGGAATCTCCATAGATATACTGTACACAGTGCAGAGATCTCCTTCATATTATTTCTCCTGCTGGTTGAATGTTCTTACCTTTTAGTGTTAGACTCTTTTCTCTATTGGTGAATGTTAACTCTCATGGTTGAATGTCCTTACCACTATTTTTGTTTTAGGGTTAAAGGGAATGTTACATAAGGCCTGGTTAAAGGCAACAAAGAAACGATTAAACATTAGACATGTGCATTCGTTTTCGTCCAAAAGCATTTTTGTCCGAATTTCGGGTATTTTCATTATCATTTTAACAAACAAAAACGAACGTGCAGAATTTGAAAACCAAAAGATCCGACATAAACAAATGCTTTGTTTTCGTTGCGACAACAGTTCGATATAGATAGGAGATTCGACACGACGCTGACAATAGCGATTTGTGTCCATCGAACCTGTGGTCGAATGTGCCTAACCTTAGCTCTATTAGTCCAAGATTATTCGACATAGAGAGAAAAGATTCGACATAGAGAGAAAAGATTCAACATTATAGAGACAATAGCAAAAAAGGTCCAATGTGCCTAACCTAACTCTATTAGTTCAAGATTATTCGACATAGAGAGAAAAGATTTGACATGAAGATTCGATGAAGCAGTCACCGCAAGTGGACATTTATGGTCAAATGCTCCGCCCATAGGCTATAGAAGAATTCTAAAGTTGGTTGACTAGTAATAACAATTAATAAATATAATTATTATTATAATTATTACTAGTGTCATACAACATTAGAATTCTACTACAGCTTGTAGGCCGAGCATTCGACCGGAAATGTACGATGTACAATTACAGTTTAGCTGCTCCGTCGAATCTTCTTAGAACATTCGACAGACACCATAAGCCTTCAATGACAGATTTGACCTTAATTATATCAGATTTTCAGATGAATGCATTTTTTTAACGAAACTAAATAATAAAAACGAGTTTTGGGGAGTAACTAAATAAATTTATTTTTAGGACGAAAACGAAATATTTCAGTGTGCACATGTCTATTAAACATATTACAAACATTACGGGTATTATTTGTTATGCTTGAATGAATGTTGAGACATTCCACAAAGTGTTTTTTTAATAAATATACTCATTTGTGTCTAGGAAGGAAATAGTATGGATCCGAATGTCACATACAACACTGTCCAGTGTAGGGAGTCAGTCACCAAGCCAGTTGCAGGATGCGCCAAATTTTTTGGGATCTTGTCACCTCCAGATGAAGTTCAGCAGAGGTCAGATTAAAAGAATGACAGAAACAGAGAGATACCCCCAAAATACAGAAAACTGTCTGTTTGGAAGAACCAAATTCAAAGAATAGGTAAGTGAATACATGCATTAGGAGAATCCCCCCAGCCCAGAAATGGACAATTCCTTTCCAGACCAGAATCCATCAAATAATTAGTTGGACTGGTTGGTCTGAAGGACCAGTTTTGGGGCTTGCCCAAATATCAGATTTCCCAAAACATCTTTCAGGACAGCACCCGAGAGATCATGACTCCTCTGCCCACAGGAAACACCTCATCAATCCAAACTTTATCAGGAGGCCTCCACATTGCTTCCATCAGTTTTTTTGTGTTTCCTCCAGCCGGAGGAACACCTCTGGTGGGAGCCATGATCTCTCAGGGCTTTCCTGGGAGACGAAAGGTTCTCACCTGTCAGTTTTTTGCTAGGAGAGTGATCAGGAAGAGCCTGTAATGCCTGGGAGTGCTGCAGGATGGGCGGTTTGCTGTGGTCCCCCGCTGGCCGCCCGCATTGCAGGATGACAGCGGTGCAAGGCTGAGCAGCCGCCATTGTTCTGGTGGCCAAGGAGAGTCCTCGGCCATGTCCTGTGCAGTGTACAGGAAGAGGAAGCACTTCCAGGTCAGGCACGTGGCGTCATTTCTGGGCCGCAAGCGCAGGGGGAGAGAGCAGGGTCACCTGGCGCCTTCTTAAACTTCCAGTTCTGGGTCAGCGTTTTTGAATCTGGAACCAGCTTTCTTTCACCATGCAACCGCAGTGCACTCTGCTATGGAGGACAATGCAGCGGATAAGGGGGCAAGCCAAGGCACCAGCAAGGCCAAGGTAAGGGACTGTGTCCCTTTGTTACTCTGGGCCGTTTTCTCCTGTGGGTTTTTTTTACCCCACCCCCCTCTCCAGTGAGAGCTCTCCCTGGGAATGTATAGTGCAGTGGCTAGTGGGTTAGCACTTCTGCCTAGCAGTAGGGGACTTCACAAAAGGTGGTGGTGGCTTGCTTGGGCACAGGGAAGTAAGACGTTTTTCTTTCCTAGTGCACCAGGTGTTTTACTTGCGCTGTGCAGCAGCCTTTTTTAGCGTGGTCCTTTGTTTTTTCTTCCGTTTTTCCAGGCCAAAAGCTCTGTTCAACCAGTCAAGAAAAGGTGCCCTGTCTGCAAAGAAAAATTAAGCAAAGCTTGGACTGAATCGCTTTGTGCAGATTGCATGTCAGATTTAGTCAGGGAGGAGTCTCCATCCATTTGTGGCGATCTGGTTACAACCATTAAGGATGAGCTCCGTGTCACCTTTCAAGGCTTTAGGTCAAACCTAAGAGATGAACCAGGTCCCTCAGGGGAACCCAGGGCTCTGCAGTCATCTTCATAATCCCAAGGGGGCTCCCTAATACTGGCAGGGGGTCTGATCTCCCAGGACACTTCCCAAGAACCTGCTTCCCTCGCTCCAGATGGAACAGATTCAGAGGAGGAGGAAAATGAAGCAGATGCCACCACTAAGTGCAAGATGTCACTAGAAGAGGTTGGAGGACTGCTGAAAGAGAAAAGGATTTTTGGATAGGTTGGTTGCTACCAGTGTTGCCAACCCCCCGAAGTGAAATTTACTGGCAGGACGCCAAAATGTAGCACCAATTTTTTACTGGCAAAAACCCATGAAATTTACTGACAGAGTTGCTTTTTTTTACTGGCACTGCTAAAAAGTACCTAAAATGACCCTTTTCAGTGCTAAACAGTGAAAATATCAATGTTTAAATTATAAACATATAGCTAGTGCTATTAGCAATGTGTTTAAGCTAAACAAAAGTCAAAAAACATATTTCTCCATTTACATGAGGGTCAGGTTACTATAACCCAGCCAGCCCAGAGTCCCCCCTTACATCAGAGTCTGCAGGATCCCCCTTACAGTGAAAGGGAACTCTTATGTAAAGGGGGAATGTTGTAGATCTTGATTTGAGGGGGGGGGGGGCTCTGTTGACCAGAGACCACCTTATATCAGAGTCCACTGCATTCCCTTTACATCAGAGTTCCCACTTGCATCAGGGTCTGCAGCATTGCCCTTGCACTGAAAGGAGGGAATACTGCAGACTCTTACATAAAGGGGAATGGCAGGAACTCTGATGTGGGGGCACTCTGGTGACTAGAGACCACCTTTTGCAAAGTGAATACACTAAGGTAAGGGGGGTTACTAATATAGGGGGGGGACCTTTGTATCAATGCCCCCTTACATTATTGTATTCACTCCTACCTTACATCAGCAACCCGCCCCCCACTCAGTCTGGCCTTGCAGCACTGTCACTGACCTCCTCTCAGGTGCATCGTGCAGGACTCAGTCAGACGGCTCCAGGTTGGAGGCTCTGGGTTTTATCCTATCCATCCTGGTGGTGTTCCCACTCTTGACTCTTCTCCAGAATGACACAGAAGGTGGACAGTGGCTGCGGACATGACACAGGAGGTGGACAGAGGCTGCAGTCATGACACAGGAGGTAGACAGAGGCTGCAGACATGACACAGGAGGTGGACAGAGGCTGCAGACATGACAAAGGAGGTGGACAGAGGCTGCAGACATGACACAGGAGGTGGACAGAGGCTGCAGACATGACACAGGAGGTGGACAGAGGCTGCGGACATGACACAGGTGGTGGACAGTCATTGTGGATATGACACAGGAGGTGGACAGAGGCTGCAGACATGACACAGGAGGTGGACAGAGGTTGCGGACATGACACAGGAGGTGGACAGAGGTTGCGGACACGACACAGGGGGTGGACAGTCACTGCGGATATGACACAGAAAGTGGACAGAGGCTTCGGACATGACACAGGAGGTACATGTGACAGTGTCCTCCAGTGCCCCTTTCACCTCTCCACAGGACAGCACATCAGTGTCCTCCTCTGTCTCCTTTACATCTTCACCAGTTCACCCCCAGTCCTCCTCTACCATCTTTTTATCTTACCTCAGTCAGGCTCTCAGTCTCACTGACTCACTCACATGTGTGACTGACTGTGCTGTGCTCACTGCTGTCCATCCTGTACTCATCACTCCCACGGAGTCCCACCCTCTGCAGCAGGCATGCCCAGTGTCATTGCCAGGAGCTCCTTGTGTCACAATCCGTGGAGTCCATGAAAATTCAGCAATGAGGCATGTCTGAACATTGTGTAAGCCTCAAGGCTGATACACAGACCAGGAGTGGAGTCTGTACATGACTGAAGAAAGGACCTGAGTTAAGCTTAAGGATTCTGACAGAGGTTGTAATGCTTCAATGGAGAAAAGACAGAAGGCATAGGTCGTCACAGGACGAGTGAGCGCTTCCCCCCCTCTACCAGGTGGATCACTTGGACTGCGCCAGGCTGGAGACGCTGGACACAGTAACGGGATTGGACAGCTGCACTTCAAGGTCCCTGCAGAGGGTTAGATCTGCTTGCTTGAAAGACCTCGCTATAAGGGAGGTCCACTGTTTGCAGTAAGGGTTCCATTTTAATATTTTTTCTGGAGTCATCTCAACAGAGAGTCACATCTGTATATCCTTTTCCCTTCTTCTACACCTATATGGGCTATGGTGGGATGGAACGCGGATGTGTTTCCCTACCTGCATTAAGTGGACTCTGATTTGCATTTATGAACTTTTTTTGTGGTTTTTTTGCTTTTTTCCAAATTTATGGACTTACATCACTTATATTTATATACTGCTTTTGATTTTGCACTATTGAGGAAGTTCACTTGGTTCAGTGGTTGTTTAATGAGATCAATCATTTAACATCTGACATACCTGTACAGCTTTCAGAGTTACTTATCATTGTATCACGATTTATGACATAATTGTGATTTCACCACTACACATCATCTTTTATTAATTGATGTCACCAATTTTTACATACAAGCTGTAAGCGCACTTATTTTTTGATTTCTTACTTATGTTTACACTGATATTGGTGTTTGTTTGTGCAGCTATAGTTTTTTGGTTTTATAGTTAGATTTCTAGCGCATTTTTTTCTTCGTTTTATTTACATTGTGTAAGCCGCCTGCCTCGTCCTGAAGCCCTACACACTTGGAGCCCCCCCGCGCTGAGAACGAGTGCCGCAGCCGCTACTTTCCATTTAAGAGTGGCGCCAGGCGGCGGCATTGCGTTGCTGCGCATATGCCGCCCGCCCGAGTGTGTACGAGCTTTCCCGAGGCCGGCCGGCTTCAGATCGGTGCATGTGCAGTTGAATTGTCATCTCGCGGCCATCTTTTTTACGGGCACCGTTGCCCGTAACGGACAATTACGGACACCCTGAAAATGGGCTTAAATTTACGGGCTGTCCGTAAATCTACGGGCGGTTGGCAACACTGGTTACTACCCTCCTATCTAATAGAAAGAGTGTTACCAGAGCATTTTATTCCAAAGTCTGGAAAGTTTTCAACTCCTGGTGCACAGCATCCGGCATATCCTTAAAAGAGGTTTCTTCAATCCTGGAGTTCATGCAAGAAGGAGCAGACAAGGGCCTTGCTTTCAGTACCCTCAAAGTTCAAGTTGCTGCACTGGGGGTATTTTTGGAAAAATCTATCCCATCAGAACCCCTAGTGATCAGATTCTTTAAAGCCCTCACCCTGTCCAGACCGGTAGTGATCAGAAGCTGTCCAAAGTGGGACTTATCAGTTGTTCTACAGGCACTGACCAGAGAACCTTTCGAACCCATTAGTTTAACCTCTCTAAAACTGATTACTTTGAAAACGTTTTTTTTAGTGGCTATAATGACAGCTCAAAGAATTAGTGAGCTGCAAGCCTTGTCAATCAGGGAGCCATTTTTTTCAATTTTTTCAGACCGAATTGTTCTGAAGATGGATCCTAATTTTTCGCCGAAGGTCGATTCGGTCCAAAATCGAGTTCAGGAGATGATTCTTCCTACATTTTGCTCTAATCCATAAGAAAGAAGAATTCCGTACCTCGGATGTTAAAAGAGCAGTCTTAAATTACCTGGAAGCCACTAAGGACTTTCAGGTGCATTATTTGTTTCATTTGCTGGTAGTAAAAAAGGAAGACAAGCTATCAGAGGAACCATTGCCAGATGGTTGAGAGTGGCTATCTCAGAAGCCTATTCCCTTACAGGCCAGGAGAGTCCAGTTGGTATTCGGCTCATTCTACAAGATCTTTGGCAGTGAGTTGGGCAGAAAAAGCTGGTGCCACCCCCAAACAAATCTGTAAGGCAGCTACATGGACAAGTCTGACAACCTTTGCCCATCATTATAGGTTAGACCTGCTGACGGCTGGAGAGCAGGCTTTCGGAAGGAATGTCTTACAGGCTGTTGTCCCACCCTAAATGGGGTAAGTCTCAATTATCCTCTCGGGTGCTGTCCTGAAAGAGGTTTTGGGAAAATTCAAGTTAGACTTACCAGTAACTTGTTTTCCAATAGTCTTTCAGGACAGCAGTAATCCGCCCTTTTATTCTGTTGCTGTAATACTATAACAAAACTGTCGCTTATGTGTTGCAGCCAGGGCTGGAGGTTTTCTACAAACAACTGATGGAAGCAACGTGGAGGCCCCTGATAAAGATTTGATTGATGAGGTGTTTCCTATGGGAGGAGGAGCCATGATCTCCTTTGAATGAAAACAGACATTATGCCCAAAGGGAACAAGGCAAAAAGAGGGGACCTTATTGGTACCAAATAAACAATATTTCCTTGTCAAAATATTTTATTGTAAAATTCGAAAAACATTAGATCGTTTTCGTCCGAATGCATTTTCGTCCAAATTTCGGGTATTTTCATTATCGTTTTAACAAACGAAAACAAACGTGCAAAATCTGAAAACCAAAAGATCCGACATAAACAAATGCTTTACTTTTGTTTTCGTTGCGACAACAGTTCGATATAGATAGGAGATTCAACATGACGCTGACAATAGCGATTTGTGTCCATCGAACCTGTGGTCGAATGTGCCTCACCTTAGCTCTATTAGTCCAAGATTATTCTACATAGAGAGAAAAGATTCGACATAGAGAGAAAAGATTCAACATGGAGAGAAAAGATTCGACATTATAGAGACAATAGTAAAAAAGGTCGAATGTGCCTAACCTAACTCTATTAGTTCAAGATTATTCAACATAGAGAGAAAAGATTTGACATGAAGAGTCAATGAAGCAGTCGCCGCGAGCGGACATTTATGGTCAAATGCTCCGCCCATAGGCTATGGAAGAATTCTAATGTTGGTTGACTAGTAATAATAATTAATAAATATAATTATTACTAGTGTCATACAACATTAGAATTCTACTATAGCTTGTAGGCGAGAACATTCGACCGGAAATGTACGATTGCGGCGTCGTACAGTTTAGCTGCTCTGTCGAATCTTCGAACATTCGACAGACACCATAAGCCTTCAATGACAGATTCAACCTTAACTATATCGGATTTTCGGACGAATGCATTTTTTTAACGAAACAAAATAAATAAAAACGAATTTCGGGAGTAACTAAATACATTTATTTTTCGAACGAAAACTAAATTCCAAAACGAAATATTTCAGTGTGCACATGTCTAAAAAACATTGCACAAGTAACATATTGTAGAAAAAATACAATCAAGGAGAAGAAGCTCAATTGCACTTATATAAAAAAATCTAATAGTATATCCTAAAGGATAATTCAATAATATCTAGAACAGAATAAAGATGCTGTTAAAAGTAAGTTTATGAGACTCAGGGTACTATATATTCTTATAGGGATAACAGTCATCATTATAATCTTGACTTATATAAAAAAAAAGTGAATAAAGATGAGAGCTTCAAAATCATAATGAAAATCATAAAGAAAATACAAAAAAGAAGAAAGAAGAGAGAAAAAGTAGAGAAAGAAGAGTGGAAAGGTCCGCAAGGTCTGGCCATGTGCAGCTATTGCAATCAGGAAACAGATGTTATAAAATTCCTTATTACAACTACCACGACAGTAGTACTTTGTTGTCAAAGGTTGGTGGCATGGTATAATCAATGCCATGTTTTTTCAAATTTAGGGATCATGTCCATTTCAATAGCTATCATTTTGGCATGGGTCATAGTGCTATTCATCTTAACCAATGCTTCCTTTACGACCAGTTTAGGAGATTTCCAGGCCATTGCTAATGTTTGTTTAGCTAATGTAAAGAGTTGCACTAGCAGTTTAAACTGAGTATGTGTTATATTTTCAGGTTTCAAGTTGAATAATGCTATTGCAGGGTCGAGAGGAATTTTCTTGCCGAATAATTTAGATGCAATATTAAATATTCCCTTCCAAAATATTTGAGCTTTTGGACATAACCACCAAATGTGAAATTGCGTTCCCAATTCAGAGCATCCCCGAAAACATTGTGCAGAATCATTTTGTACATATTTAGCTATCCTGGCTGGTACGAGATACCATCGTGTTAGCACCTTATAGTTAGCCTCAATCGCCAATATATTAGAGGATGCTGATTTTGTTGTAGACCATATTTGACTCCATTCAGAGCTATTCAATTGTCGCTCCGAGTCTTTTTCCCATTTCTGAACATAGTGTGGTTTATCCATATTGGCTTGGACCAACGAATGAGAGTATAAAATGGATGTTGTACCTCTAGTGTGTGGATTATTCTTACAAATAGCTTCAAAAATGGTCAATTGAGTTAGTTATTTTTTTTATTTGGAGGTATCTAAACAATTCCGATTGTGGTATATCGTATGCTTCGCTTAATGTAGGGAAAGGGATAAATGATGCAGAGTTTACAAATTTTTACATATATAGGACATCCCTAGATGTCCATGGTACCGAAGTCAGGACTTTGTATAATTTAATTTATTAAAATAAACCACTATAATACCAGACTTGGATCAAATAAGGCCGCAGTTTTATTATAGGCTTAAATAACAACATATTTATCTTTGAATATATGTCATATATAATAGACTCAATTTGATTCAACTTTACTATTCATAGTAATAAAAGTAATAATAATGATATAACAATAACCTAGCTATCCAAGCTCAGGTTAAAAAACAACATATAATATCATCTCCTCTCGAATAGAGAGACACAACGCCTCATAAACTGAACTGCGACATTGTGGGAGGGTGGGACGATCTTCATCTGTCTTTAAGCGTCGTATGTCAAAATCTTGATGCAATCCACATGTTTATATACCCTCCAGCACGAGCTGAGTACCGTTTTTATTTAAATCAATACTTGATTTATGACCAATCAAACATCTTTAATTTTTTATCTATAAAATACTTTCTTTTATGCCTGACTCTGTCCCATAGGTGGTTGTGGGGGACAGTTTTGCCACACTTCCCACTTTTCATGGTACCAAAGTCAGGACTTTGTAAAATTGAATTTATTTAAATAAACCACTATAACACCAGACTTGGATCAAATAAGGCCGCAGTTTTATTATAGGCTTAAATAACAAACTATATATCTTTGAATATATGTCATATATAATAGACTCAATTTTATTCAACTTTACAATTCATAGTAATAAAAGTAATAATAATGATATAACAATAACCTAGCTATCCAAGCAAGGTTAAAAAACAACATATAATATCATCCATACGCCAGGATTATACAGGAGCCTGGCACCTCCCCACCTTTAGTGCGGCTAATTCGATACAAGTCTGTAAGTCCAAATTAAAAATGTCCAAATATCGGACAAATGAGTACCATCTGACCAATAAAATCTCGAAAGGTCACCTTCTAGATCAACATGTCTAAAAGACATGCCATTCAAGGAAATCATAAATTTAGCTATTGTCCTGTTAATCCTTTTCCTCATTTTTTCGAAAAATTTGATCTCTTGTGAACTCAGCCAAGTTAATTGTGGAACAATCTCTGAAAAAACTAAGATTGCTTTTGGAAAAACATAATGAATGCACAAAAAGTCAACTTTAATCTGAGAAATAAGGTTGAATGTCTTGAAACACCCGACATCATTGCCAGCCAAATGCAAAACAATGATGTCAGGAGAAGGTCAAGAAAGATATAAGAACGACAAAGTTTCCCTCAAATTAGACCATCTCATCCCCATCAAATTTGAAAGTCCGATAAAGGAAGATCCAAATTAATTATAAGTAAATCTTCCGGAATGCACGATGGTGAGACCAAAAGATATACGAATGTCCAATAACCCAAACACTGAATTTGACACATGAAAAATTTAAAATTAAACATTAGGGCGTACATAACACAAATAACAATCAGACTTCCACCCACCCAGATTCTTAATTTCAGCACTAGATAAACCCAACTCGGCCGCCTCCGTAGCAGCACCGATTTTAAACGAATGCAATGAAATACTGAGATGGCCAAGCTGAAGAAAATGTAAACACTTCTTCAGAACAGAGTTAAACTGAAAAGTAGTTAAAGGATAAGAGGATTGGTGTACAAATAAATGCCCAGCAGAACAATTCCGAACCGCCAAAAATTACCGAAGCAGTGAAACAGCACATATACGTGAATTCAAAATTTTATTCACCGTAATCCAATGACCTAAACCCAATTGATCCATTTTGCTACGTCTAAGTAAAATACTTAAACAATCAGTACCCATTAATAAATCCTCAAATAACAACCCTGCCACGTCCTTATTAGAACGAGGCACTAATTCCGACACTCTGAAAGCCCCGAAAAAGCAAAGGCTAAATGCCGCTTTGAATAACAGCAATTTGTAAGGAGAATAACAAATGGATTCAGTAGCAAAACACAGACGGCCTAAAAGAGCAGAGGAAATAGGCAGTCTATGATCAGATACAAATTTACCCTTGCGATAACCTTTCAACGCCTGTTGAACCAAAAAAAACTCTGACAAGAAGGAAAACCCCTTAATTTAAAAAAAAAAAGAAACGCCACATAACATTTTCTGAACATGGGAACATGAATAATTACAAGACAATAAAAAATTCAAAAAGGCCAAAACCAAACTTTCTGAAAATCCTGCACATAAACTATTAGAATGTTCTAAAAAATAATACCAAAGAGACCACGTGGGTTCATAACTCGCCCATGTGCTTTTAGCTATAGAATTACGAACAGCTGAACTTATGAACCACAGATCGAGTTCCATAAGAAATCCGGGCATGGGGCACCAACCTTGTCTGCTTCCGACACCAAAGCATGAAACCGATCCAACTGCAAATGTGATAAAGCATCAGCCACAGTGTTGAAATTACCAGGAACATACATAGCTTTTAACCATATATTCAGCTTTAAACATTGAAAAACTAATTGAAGTAACAAAGCGATCACAGGTAAAGACTTTGAAGACAAACAATTAATGGGGTAGACAACGCCTTTGTTGTCTGAATGAAGCAAAATGCGACTATTCCGAAAAGCCTCACCCCAAAATTCCAATGCCACCACAACAGGGAACAACTCCAATAAAACTATGATCTTCGTAAAACCTTTAACACGCCAAACTTCAGGCCAAGTATCCGCCGACCAGTGACCTTGCCGATAAGCGCCATAACCAATTGCCCCTGAAGCATCGGTAAACAAATTTAAAGCTTTAGCTAAACAAAAGGGGGCCTGCCACAGAGAACAACCATTAAATAAATCCAAAAAGTGTTTCCAAATAAATAAATCCTCCTTAATAGAGACAGTTAATTGAATAAAATGCCGCCGAGAAGTAACTCCAGCAATAGCCCGATAAAATCTTTTAGAAAAAACCCTACCCATAACTCTAGACGTAAATGCCAAAAGGCCCAATAAAGATTGAATCGTTTTCAAACGAATTTTCTTTTTAGAAGTAACAAAGTCCAACAAAAAACAAAGCTTCCTCACTTTAGCCATAGGGAGACGAAATTCCATTTTTACAGTGTCTATCGTAACACCCAAAAATTCTAAACAATGAGTAGGAGGCACCAATTTTTCCGGTGCCAGTGGAACACCAAACTTTTTGCAAATAATCTTAAACTCAGTAAATAAATATAAACAGTCATCCGTATCATTTTTACCAACAAAAAAAAAAATCATCTAAATAATGTAATAAGTGAACTGAACCAGATTGCGAACTGACAACCCATTCCAAAAAGGTAGAAAACAATTCAAAATATCTGCAGGACAGGGAACAGCCCATGGGCAGGCACTTGTCAAAATAGTACTCCCCTTTAAAATAAATACCCAAGGAGTTAAAGGCCGATGGATGAATCGGCAATAACCTAAAGGCGGATTTTACATCAGCTTTAGCCAAAAGAGGTGAACCGCCCACTCTCCTAATAATTTCCAAGGTATCATCAAACGAAGAATAGGACACCGAACAGAAATCAGGATCAATCTCATCATTTAATGAAAAACCAACAGGGTATGATAAGTGATGAATTAACCGAAAAGAATTCACCTCCTTTTTAGGAATAATACCCAATGGTGAAATACGAAAATTAATAAACGGAGGCTCAGAAAAGGGGCCCTCCATACGTCCCGGAGAAATTTCTTTAGAAAGTTTATCGGAAACCACCTCTTTGTAAACAGTAACAGAAGATAAATTATCATAAACTGAGCAACCAGAACCCGAAAATGTAGGCAATGGAAAACCTTCCGAAAAACCCTCAAGTAGAAACTCCGCTGACATTCGGTTTGGGTAACGAATAAGCCACGGCAGCATGTTTTCTAATATCACGGGAGTCACTGCTTTTAAGAAAGGACTCCTTCGAAGGAGTACTATCATTAATAGCCACTTTTTTAAAACATCTAGCAGCAGGATGTGCACCTGAACAATACGCACATTCGTGTTTATATTTACAAGTGGTTGGCCACTTACACTGACCATCATTAAAATTAAAGCACAAGCCTTTACGAATTTCAACAGTGTTCTTAACAATTGGTTTAGAAAACTGATGTTTTTGCAGTAACAGCAGGTTTAACCAAAGACCAACATCTTTCATCCCCCATTTAAGAGAATGATGTACAGCCAACTTCTGATGAAAGGATTCATCATAGTAATACCAAGCTTGTCCATTAAAATTTTTATAGGCCTCCAAAATAATCTCAACATGTTGGAAAAGCCCACTACAACGTTCAGGATATTTTTCACCTAAAACACTAGAAAAAATACAAAATGATTGTAACCAATTGTTAAACGATCAAGGAACAGAGGCATTCCTCCCAACATCAAATGTTTCATCCCTTTTATTAAAAAACAAAGGTAACAAAGAAAAAATGTCGATATATTCACCATTTCAGATTTTTTCTTTACAAGCAATACTAAGATGAAAACCCAAAGGTGAAAGCTCGCATGACAACGCTTCTTTAAAGCAACCTTCTGGAATTTGCGTGGAAGGAACATGTACAGATGACATAGCAGGATGTATACAATCATTACTCAAAGTACTAGATTCAATAAATTGAGTCAGCGTAGATTCGGAAGAATCAACTCTCCACGCTGATGCAACATTATGAACATCAATAACAGGAGATTTAAATTTATCAACGATAGCAGAAAACTTTTTTGCTAAATTACATAACATAGCAATGTCATCAGACTCACCTGATGCACCAGCACTGGTAGAAGGGACCGCCTGCATCGCATCTTCAGTTAACGCCACTGCACGAATAGGCAGAGCTTGAGTATCCATGGCAGCAGACGGAACAACATCAACCATATTTACAGTTTTGTCAAGTAAATGTTTGGACAATATAGGAGGCTCCACTGGTGTAATATCAACATCCCCCCTTGGAGCAACACTCACTGTATAATTAGGCTTTTTATTTGTTAAAATTCATCTCACAGGAGCAGAACTCCTAGGAAGTCTCACCTTGTCATTTTGTTTCTTCAATTCTCTAGGCGGAGACCGGGATTCGAACCTGCGAGGTCTCTTTGTAGAACGGCAGAGATCAGATTTCACTACTGCGCATGCGCCCGAATCTAGCCTCGGCCATAATCTCCGACTCCTACCTGAAGCCAGAAGTTTGTGGTCCAGTAGGCAATAATAAGCATTGCTGCATCTATTCTTCGCCGCCCTCGGAACCGGCTCGCTCCATCAGTTGACGCAGCATGGATTTCATCTCATCCAGAAACAAACTATCTTCTTCTGAAAGATTTAGGGGATACACATGCAGGATAAAATGCAGGATTTTTGTAGAATGAAAGTGAAGGGTTATGTAAGGATTGTAGTTGACTTTTAATTTTAAATCTATCCCAAAGGCAAATTAAGTGTTTGGTAATTGGATTTCGTATCCCTTTACGGTCTTTTGAGGAAATCCAGAGTAAATTGGAAATTGAAATAGGATCACATTCAGCCGCTTCAATTGACACCCAAAGTGGGACTTCATGTTGAGCATGATATTTAGTAAGACTTGCTATATGAGCTGCCCTATAATAATATGCAAAATTAGGGCATCCCAAACCCCCGTTTATTTTAGGAAGATAAAGTGTATGTTGCTGCATTCGCGGTTTGGAAGAGCCCCATATCATTTACATTGTTTTCCTCTGTATTATTCTCAAGTAATATGCTGGAATCAGAATTGGTAAAACGCTGAGCAAGTATAATAATTTAGGTAATATTGGTAATATTAGGTAATATTGGTAATTTGCAGGGGGTACACATTTGCAACTTGGCTCTTTCTCAAAGTGGCATTTTCTACAAATGAAATGCACTTCTGATTCTGCACTTATCACTCATCATCTGACTGTCTGATCTGAAAATATCATCTTTGTCCTCCCACAGGTATGCTCCTACTGCTACAGCTCCAGCCAGAATCGCATTAGTGAAATCTGTCTCCTATGTCTCTTAACTCTGGTATGCTCCTACTGCTACAGCTCCAGCCAGAATCGCATTAGTGAAATCTGTCTCCTATGTCTCTTAACTCTGGTATGCTCCTACTGCTACAGCTCCAGCCAGAATCACATTAGTGAAATCTGTCTCCTATGTCTCTTAACTCTGGTATGCTCCTACTGCTACAGCTCCAGCCATAAACTGAAACACTGCTATCTTTTTTCTTATGTGTCTCTAATAATGCTGGTATGCTCCTACTGCTACAGCTCCAGCCCGAATCGCATTAGTGAAATCTGTCTCCTATGTCTCTTAACTCTGGTATGCTCCTACTGCTACAGCTCCAGCCAGAATCGCATTAGTGAAATCTGTCTCCTATGTCTCTTAACTCTGGTATGCTCCTACTGCTACAGCTCCAGCCAGAATCGCATTAGTGAAATCTGTCTCCTATGTCTCTTAACTCTGGTATGCTCCTACTGCTACAGGTCCAGCCAGAATCGCATTAGTGAAATCTGTCTCCTATGTCTCTTAACTCTGGTATGCTCCTACTGCTACAGCTCCAGCCAAAAACTGAAACACTGCTATCTTTTTTCTTATGTGTCTCTAATAATGCTGGTATGTTATTTTTACTTAACTGTCTGTAGACCTGTCCACATTACAATGCTTTATTATCTCCCTTGTCTTACCCAAAATTATGGCCCTCTGAACATTAGTGCCCTCTTGCTAGTCTGTTTGTGACTTAAGAATTTTGCCCTATTAACCAGCCAAGCTTTATAACCTCTTGATTGCTAATTGAAATCCGCCCACACCCTACCCCTATCAGTATATATTTAAGCTTCTCTTGGGGGAAGCATTTGCAGGGGGTACACATTTGCAACTTGGCTTTTTCTCAAAGTGGCGATTTCTACAAGTGAAATGCACTTCTGACTCTGCACTTCAGCGAAGGCACAAAGCGAAAGGACACAACATAAACACTTTGAAAAACAGCACACAGACATCAGGTGAACTTGTTTACTCCTTTAGCTCTTTTTCCTTGGAACATGCTTTCTCTACCACTGCTTTTGACAACTCTGTCCTCCATCCTAAAACTATCTCTCCTTCACCCCTCTTCTCCCCCCCACAGCATATATATATATCACCCTCACTCCTGTCCTGTCCTTATTACTGCACCCACCAACTCCTGCTAATTCTAAATCCACATACACTAAAAATCTCCAAGACCCTGGGGCATGTCACTTCATATAAATCCCACTCCCATACTACCTCCCTCACCCTCTTGCTTCTCCTAACCTCTGGAGATATATCCCCAAACCCTGGGCCTCCATCATTTAACTGTACCCCATGCACCCATCACCCTGCACCCTCTGGCAGCAGCCGCCGCAATCAACACAATTTAATTCCCATTTCTATTCTTCCCAAATCCAGACTCCCTTTCTCTTGTGCCCTTTGGAACTCGTGCTCTGTCTGCAACAAGCTCACCTCTCTCCATGACCTCTTTATTGCCAACTCCTTTAACCTACTCGCCATTACCGAAACCTGGCTCCACGAATCCGACACTGCATCTTCTGCTGCCCTATCCCATGGTGGTCTTCTCTGGACTCACTCCCCCAGATCCCGCGAACATAAGGGAGGAGGTGTCGGAATCCTTCTAGCCCCACATAGCTCCTTTCAGGTACTTCAGCCACCTCCCTCTCTGTCACTCTCCTCTTTCGAAGCACACTGTATTCGCCTTTTCACTCCAATTTCTCTAAGGATAGCTGTGATCTACAGGCCCCCTGGACCAGTATCAACCTTTCTTGAAGACTTCTCTGCCTGGCTACCCTACTTTCTTTCTTCTGAAATCCCCACTATCATTCTCGGGGACTTCAACATCCCTATTAATACTAACACTCCTTCCACTTCCAAACTTCTCAGCCTAACGCTCCATTGAGTGACATTGGTGTAACCAGTCAGGGATCAGCACTGCTGGAGATGAGGGACTCTCCTAGCTGCCAGGGGAAGAACTCCTCCAGTGAGAGTGGGGGGGGAGCAAAGGGAAAGGAAAGACAGATTCTGGTGGTAGGGGACTCAATTCTTAGAAGGACAGAGAGGGCAATCTGTAACCAAGACCTGAAGCGCCGAACAGTATGTTGTCTACCGGGCGCTCGGGTTCGGCACATCACGGATCTTGTGGACAGATTACTGGGAGGGGCTGGGGAAGACCCAGCTGTCATGGTGCACGTTGGCACCAATGACAAAGTCAGAGGCAGATGGAGTGTCCTAAAGAACGATTTTAGGGACTTAGGAGCTAAATTGAGGAAAAGGACCTCCAAGGTAGTGTTCTCAGGAATACTACCGGTACATCGAGCCACACCAGAAAGGCAGAGGGAGATTAGGGAAGTAAACAAGTGGCTGAAGAGCTGGTGTAGTAAGGAGGGGTTTGGGTTCCTGGAGGACTGGGCCGACTTCTCAGTCGGTAACCGGTACTATAGAAGGGACGGACTGCACCTAAATGAGGAGGGTGCAGATCTGCTGGGAATGAAGATGGCCAAAAAGTTAGAGGGGTTTTTAAACTAGGCGATGGGGGGGAGGGTCCAGAGACAGTGATAGCCAGCGCGGAAGATATTCCAGAGGGTAGTATTGGGGGCATTAGTGGTAGGTTAACCAAAGCACAAAAACACAAGGTGAGTATAGTAGCAAGTCCTAGTTGCAATCTTGAAACACCCAATACGAGGACAATATGCGACCGGTCTAAACTATGTGGCATGTTCACCAATGCCAGGAGCATGGCGGACAAGATGGGTGAACTAGAGATACTGTTGTACAAGGAGGATTTGGATTTTGTGGGAATTTCAGAGACCTGGTTCAACAGCTCTCATGATTGGCTGGCAAACATTCAAGGGTATACCCTATACCACAAGGATAGAGAGGGTAAAAAAGGGGGAGGGGTATGCCTATATATCAAGAATAATGTACAAGTGAGTGTGAGAGATGACATCACTGAGGGGGGCTAGGGAGGAGGTGGAATCTTTATGGGTAGAGCTCCAAAGGGATGAAGCTAAGGGGAAAATAATACTGGGAGTATGCTATAGGCCCCCTAACCTGAGGGAGGAAGTGGAGACGGATCTCCTATCACAAATTGGATTAGCAGCAAGGATGGGAAGTGTTATCATAATAGGGGATTTTAATTATCCAGACATAGACTGGGCGGAGGGAGCCGCGCATTCATTTAAGGCTCGCCAGTTCCTTAGTGTCTTGCAGGACAATTTTATGGGTCAGATGGTAGACGCACCAACTAGAAATAAAACATTACTAGATCTACTGATTACCAACAATACAGACCTGATAACAGATGTGGAAATACGGGGCAATTTAGGTAACAGCGATCACAGGTCAATTAGTTTCAGTATAAATCACACAAATAGGAAACATGAAGGGAACACAAAGACACTGAATTTCAAAAGAGCCAACTTCCCTAAACTACAAACCTTGCTAAAAGGCATAAATTGGGATAAAATATTAGGAACAAAGAATACGGAGGAGAGATGGGTTTGCTTTAAGAGCATATTAAATAAGGGCATTAGCCAATGTATCCCATTGGGTAATAAATTTAAAAGAGCGAACAAACATCCTGGATGGCTTAACTTCAATGTAAAAATGCATATAAAAGCAAAGGAGTAGGCCTTCAAAAAATACAAGGTTGAGGGATCATCCTCAGCATTCAGAATTTATAAAGAATGCAATAAGAAATGTAAGGGTGCAATTAGGATGGCTAAGATAGAACATGAAAGACACATAGCGGAGGAGAGCAAAAAAAATCCCAAGAAATTCTTTAAGTATGTAAACAGTAAAAAAGGAGGACAGACCATATTGGCCCCATAAAGAATGAGGAAGGACATCTGGTTACAAAGGATGGGGAGATGGCAAAGGTATTGAATTTATTCTTCTCCTCAGTCTTCACGAGTGAATCGGGGGGCTTCAGTAACCAAAACTGCAGTGTTTATCCTCATGACACAACACAGGAAGCACCTACATGGTTAACAGAGGACGGAATTAAAATTAGACTTGAGAAACTTAACGTTAATAAATCACCGGGACCAGATGGCTTGCATCCGAGGGTACTTAGGGAACTCAGTCAGGTGATTGCCAGACCGTTGTTCCTAATTTTTACAGACAGTCTATTGACTGGAATGGTACCAGCTGATTGGAGAAAAGCCAATGTAGCACCAATATTTAAAAAGGGCCCAAAAAACATCCCTGGGAATTACAGACCAGTTAGCCTAACATCAATAGTATGTAAACTCTTGGAGGGGATGATAAGGGACTATATACAAGATTTTAGTAATAAGAATGATATCATTAGCAGTAATCAGCATGTATTCATGAAGAATCGTTCTTGCCAAACCAACCTATTAACCTTCTATGAGGAGGTGAGTTGCCATCTAGATAAAGGAAGGCCCGTAGACGTGGTGTATCTGGATTTTGCGAAAGCATTTGACACAGTTCCCCATAAACGTTTCCTGTACAAAATAAGGTGCGTTGGCATGGACCATAGGGTGAGTACATGGATTGAAAACTGGCTACAAGGGCGTGTTCAGAGGGTGGTGATAAATGGGGAGTTCTCAGAATGGTCAGGGGTGGGTAGTGGGGTTCCCCAGGGTTCTGTGCTGGGACCAATCCTATTTAATTTGTTCATAAACGACCTGGAGGATGGGATAAACAGTTCAATCTCTGTATTTGCAGACGATACTAAGCTAAGCAGGGCAATAACTTCTCCGCAGGATGTGGAAATCTTGCAAAAAGACCTGAACAAATTAATGGGGTGGGCGACTACATGGTAAATGAGGTTCAATGTAGAAAAATGTAAAATAATGCATTTGGGTGGCAAAAATATGAATGCAATCTATACACTGGGGGGAGAACCTCTGGGGGAATCTAGGATGGAAAAGGACCTGGGGGTCCTAGTGGATGATAGGTTCAGCAATGGCATGCAATGCCAAGCTGCTGCTAATAAAGCAAACAGAATATTGGCATGCATTAAAAGGGGGATCAACTGCAGAGATAAAACGATAATTCTCCCGCTCTACAAGACTCTGGTCCGGCCGCACCTGGAGTATGCTGTCCATTTCTGGGCACCAGTCCTCAGGAGGGATGTACTGGAAATGGAGCGAGTACAAAGAAGGGCAACAAAGCTAATAAAGGGTCTGGAGGATCTTAGTTATGAGGAAAGGTTGCGAGCACTGAACTTATTCTCTCTGGAGAAGAGACGCTTGAGAGGGGATATGATTTCAATTTACAAATACTGTACTGGTGACCTCACAATAGGGATAAAACTTTTTCGCAGAAGAGAGTTTAATAAGACTCGTGGCCATTCATTACAATTAGAAGAAAAGAGGTTTAACCTTAAACTACGTAGAGGGTTCTTTACTGTAAGAGCGGCAAGGATGTGGAATTCCCTTCCACAGGCGGTGGTCTCAGCGGGGAGCATTGATAGCTTCAAGAAACTATTAGATAATCACCTGAAAGACCGCAATATACAGGGATATGTAATGTAATACTGACACATAATCACACACATAGGTTGGACTTGATGGACTTGTGTCTTTTTTCAACCTCACCTACTATGTAACTATATAACTATGTAACATCCTCCTTTGACCTGAAGCAGTGGATACATGCTCCAACTCATTCAGAAGGCAATATCCTTGACCTCGTGTTCTCTCACCTTTGCACTCCATGCAACCTCTCTAACTATCCATCCCCTCTCTCTGATCACCACCTTATTAGTTTCACTCTCTCCCTCTCCTTCTCCTCCTCTCCCTCCAACCACCTTAAAGTTACCCGCAGAAACCTATGTCATCTCAACCCTTCTCTTTTCTACTCTGCCATCAACAACCTCTACGACAAAATCTCTCCCCTATCCTGCACCAACCTAGCCAATTCTGTGTACAACGCTTCACTTCTAGCCTCAATGAACTCACTTGCCCCCGCTACACACAGAATCAAGCCCAGACCCCTTCAACCTTGGCAAACAGGTGATACTAGAAGTCTGAAAAAACGTAGTCGTGCTCTGGAGTGCCTGTGGCTTAAGACTAAGTCCCAGAGAGATTTCTACCAATAACAATCTGCCCTCCAAAAATACAACTCCAGCCTCCTCTCTGCCAAGCAGACCTATTTTACCACTCTCATTAGTAACTTATCATCCTGTCCCCGTCAACTCTTCTCCACCTTCAACTCTCTACTTCGTCCTCCACCGCCTCCACTCACCAACTCACTCACTGCACAGGAGATCGGCAATCACTTCAAACAGAAGATTGATACTATTCGCGCTGAGATCTCTACTGTGCCGACACCCTCCACGGTTTACACTTCAAGCCCACAGGCACAATCATTACTTCCCTCTTTCAACCCCACCACTACAGATGAAGTTGCTAAACTACTTACTAATGTCCACCTTACCACCTGCCCTCTGGATCCTGTTCCCTCACAAATGCTACGTTCACCCTCTGGCCCTATACTACACTCTCTAACCCACATCTTCAATCTCTCCCTCTCTTCTGGCATCTTCCCTAACTCTCTAAAACATGCACTTGTCAGACCCATACTTAAAAAGGCCTCACTGGACCCATCCAATCTTAACAACCTACGCCCCATCTCCTTGCTCCCCTTCTTATCCAAACTCCTCGAACGTCTGGTCTACAACCGACTGAGTGTCCACCTCACTGATAATGGCCTTCTCGATCCTATTCAGTCTGGATTTCGTCCTCAACACTCCACAGAAACTGCTCTCCTAAAACTAACAAACGATCTACTAACGGCCAAAACCAATCGACACTATTCTGTACTCCTACTCCTGGACCTCTCTGCTGCCTTTGATACGGTTGACCACCCCCTCCTCCTCAAAAAACTACACGCCTTTGGTCTCTGTGACTGTACACTTTGCTGGTTCTCTTCCTACTTATCCAACCGCACCTTTAGCGTTTCTTATAACTCTACTTCCTCCTCTCCTCTTCCTTTCTCTGTTGGGGTCCCTCAGGGTTCTGTTCTTGGACCTCTACTATTTTCAATCTACACTGCCTCCCTGGGTCAACTGATAGCCTCCCATGGCTTCCAATACCACCTCTACGCTGATGACACCCAAATCTATTTCTCTACCCCTCAGCTCACTCCCTCTGTCTCCTCACGTATCAGTAATTTACTCTCAGATATATCAGTCTGGATGTCTCATCACTTCCTTAAACTCAATCTAGCCAAAACCGAACTTCTAATTCCCCCCCCCCATGCCTCTTCCCCTGATCTCTCTGTCAAAATCGATGGCACAACTATAAGCCCATCCCCACATGCCAAGGTTCTAGGTGTAGTCCTAGACTCTGAACTCTCCTTCAAGCAACACATCCAATCACTGTCCAAATCCTGCCGCCTCAACCTCCGCAACATCTCCAAAATACGCCCCTTTCTAACCAATGAAACAACAAAGCTCTTAATTCACTCGCTGGTCATCTCTCGCCTTGACTACTGCAACTCCCTTCTCATTGGCTTACCTCTACATAGTCTATCACCTCTTCAATCCATTATGAATGCCGCTGCCAGACTCATCCACCTTACCAATCGCTCTGTGTCTGCCACTCCTCTCTGTCAATCCCTCCACTGGCTTCCGCTCGGCCAAAGAATTAAATTCAAAATTCTAACAACTACGTACAAAGCCATTCACAATTTCGCCCCCAGCTACATCACTAGTTTAGTCTCTAAATACCAATCTACTCGCTCTCTTCGTTCCTCTCAAGACCTCCTGCTCTCTAGCTCCCTTGTCACCTCCTCCCATGCTCGCCTCCAGGCCTTTTCCAAAGCCTCTCCAATCCTATGGAACTCCTTACCCCAATATGTCTGCTTATCTCCTACTTTATTAGCTTTCAGAAGATCCCTGAAAACCCTTCTCTTCAGAGAAGCCTATCCTACCCACACCTAACAACTGTACTTTCTTTTTTTTTTTTTTTTTTTTCCCATCAGCTCATCCCCCACAGTTATTACCTTTTGTCTCCACTTGACCCTCCCTTCTAGATTGTAAGCTCTAACGAGCAGGGCCCTCTGATCCCTCCTGTATTGATTTGTATTGTAAGTGTACTGTCTGCCCCATGTTGTAAAGCGCTGAGCAAACTATTGGCGCTATATAAATCCTGTATAATAATAATAATAATAATTTTAATGGCGTTGATCCTTCTAAACCATGATAGCGGGAGGTGGGACCATGAATTCATCATATTTGATAAATGTTTCAAAATCTGAGGGTAATTAAATTAAAATACATCTGAAAGAGATGATGTAAGTTGTATCTCAAGGTATGGGAGTGATCGATCAGTCCATGTGAAAGGGAGACCAATTTTTGCAGAAGATAATTCCAAATTTGAAAGAGATATCTTTAGTGCTAAACATTTTTTGAGGTTATGTATAAGCCTGAAAATGCAGCAAAATTATTAAGAATTGGGATAAGATTAGGGCCTGTCACTTGTGGGGATGAAAGAAATAGGAGGATATCATCTGCAAATAGACAACGTTTGTGTTGATAGTCTCCTATTTCAATTCCAGTTATAGTGGGGTCAGTTCTAATTTTATGTGCAAGTGGTTCTATAGGAAGGGCAAATAATAAAGGGAAAGTGCACATCCTTGTCGTGTGCCTCTTTCAATATTGAAAGAATCAGATTTATATCCTGCGTATTTGACGTATGCTTTTGGCTTGTTGTAAAGTGCCATGATCCAATTTGTAAAGTTCGGGACGATTCCCCATTTCTGCAAGGTATAATTCAGATAGGACCAGGAAATAGAGTCGAAGGCTTTCTTCATATTAAGAGTGAGAAAACAAGCAGGGATATTGCGCATTTTAGCAATATGTGCCAACAGTACTGCTCTGCGTACATTGTCCCCTGTCTGACATGAAGGCATAAAGCCCACTTGGTCACAATGTACAAGAGTGCCAATGATCTTTTTTTTTTCTGTCAATAAATTTTTATTATTATTAAAAGAAGTTCAGTTAGTACAAATATAACAAACATTCCAGAAAGGAAGGTAAAAGGGAACAACAGGTACATGAAATTCCAGTAAAAGGGCTTCACAAAAACTTTTCACATCAATCAATATATTATGTGATAAAATTATCCATGTCCAGAAGTACAATTAGGAATATCAAGTCCCATTAGAAAGATGGAGTTAGATCAATAATCCTGCAAGTTCAATTAACATAATAAGGCGGAGAGAACAAGTTGATTAGACAGTGCGATATATCTGAGAAAAATTGACATTAAGCCCCTGGGCTTGAAGGGTTACCAGGATTAGGAGAGGCATCCACATCCACCCCAAAAGGGAACATGCTGTGGGCATGAAGCCTCCCCCCCCCCGGACCCCAGGTCCCAGGCGAATTCGCCTCAAAAGGGCATATTCTGTAACTCAATACGAAGTTGGTAACTTGAAGCTTTGATACTAAAACTATATATGGTCAAGTGACCATTCATACACAGCGGAAGATGGGACCGTGTGGTGGGAGACCTAAGAAGTTCAGAATACCTGGACTCTAAGGAGCCCAAGTAGCATAAAGCTAACTCCCTACACCGCTATAATATGGTACTAGTAAAGTCTCAGGATAAACAAACATTTAGCGGATCCGGTGTGGATCAAAGAGAGAAGACGAAGGGAGCGTAGGAAGACAAAAAGAGGAGGAAAAAGGGAGGGGGAAGATAGGAATATCTGGTAGAAAAGGATATCCATAGAGTCACTCAGAGCGCAGGTCAGTCAGGGTAACTAACGCCAGAATATAAGGGGATGTGGCAGAACTTGACCCAGGGCTCCCAGGTAAGTTCGAAGAGCCGTATTTTGTCTTGTATAATGCTGACTATCTTTTCCTGTGCCTGTGCCAGGAAATGTTATGCTTCACCGCTGTAAAAGGGACCCTATGCTTTTTCCAGCAGGACGCTATTGTAATTTTTGTGCCAAGCAATATAAAAAAGATCAGTGTTTGGGTATATTTATCAATCTTATCCACCTTCAGATTCAACAGAGCAATCTCAGGAGTTTGAGGAATCGGAAAGGTTGTCACTTTTCGAATCACTGAGAAAACTTTGTTCCATAAACTTCTGGTTTGTGGGCAGGACCACCATATATGGTACATTGTGCCTATATGGTTACACATTCGGAAACACAGCGGGGAAGCATCTGGGTATATCTTCGCAAGAAGAGAGGAGACCCTGTACCACCGGGTTAGTATCTTAAGGCTAGCTTCAATCAGAGAGATATTTAAAATTCCTTTGAAGGAGCGTTGAAAGCAGGAGAACCATTTATCCCTTTCCCAGGAAATATCAAGGTCCTTTTCCCAGGATATGGCATAGGGAGGTTTGGACATCACCAAAGCTAGAGAGGCATAAATGATGGAGATCCCCCCTCTCTGATCCGTGGCACTTGCACACCATGATTCATAATTAGTGATCTTGGGAGGGTCTGGTTTATTTGGCCAGATGGACTTAAGAAAATGTTGTATTTGTATGAATCGGAAACGTTCAGCGGGAGGCATCTCAAACTTACTGGTGCAGAATGCAAGAGATAAAGGACCTGTAGATATGAAGTAATTTGCTATTCTAATTAGGCCTTTATTCAGCCACCAACTGAATGCTAGGATGTTCATTCCCGGCGGGAAGTCAGGATTATGAAATATATGTGTCAGGGGCTTAACGGCAGAGATCAGGGAGGGATTTCTATGTAATCTGTCACACAGAGCCAACGAGTGGGAGAGCGTGGGGGCTAAAATGGGCGGCCTCAGCTTAGTAGGAGACCAAATCAGAAAGTCAATAGAGTGGAGAGGAACTGCTTGGCGTTCTATTGATACCCAGTCTGGTTTTGGGCCCTTTGAATACACAATGGAGATCTGAGCTAACTGAGCAGCCTGGTAGTACCCTCATATGTTGGGTAAGGCTAAACCCCCATGCGACTTAAGCCTGAATAGAATGCTAAACCCCCATGCGACTTAAGCCTGAATAGAATGCTGTTCGAGCAACGACTGCCCTTTGATTCCCAAATGAATTGTACAATTTTGGATTGGAACGTCTGTATTTGAGACTTCTGGATAGGGATAAGTCGGGACCTAAATAAGTAAAGTATGCGGGGGAGGAGGGTCATTTTGACTGCGTGAATACGGCCTAGCCAGGAGAGGTTATGCTTATCCCAGATAGAGAGGTCTGAGGCCAACTTACTGAAGATGGCCGGGTAATTAGATGAATAGAGGGAGGCTATACTAGTGGAGAGATTAACTCCTAAGTAAGGAAGAGATGACGATTTCCAGGAAAACGGGAAATGGTTTTGTAAACTGCTTACAATATTGGGGGAACCGTTATATTTAAGGTTAATGATTTAGAAACATTAACTCGAAGGCCGGAAATTTCACCAACTTTGTCAAGGAGGGAGAAAATGTTAGGGGTGGATATTAGAGGGGAAGTGACAAAAAGCAGCAAATCGTCAGCAAAGAGAGCGCATTTGTGCTCTTGTTTACCACAGACCACCCCCTTAATATCAGGGTGATTTCTAATAGCAATAGCCAGGGACTCTATTGCTATAGCGAAAAGGAGGGGGGACAGAGGACATCCCTGTCTGGTACCCTTCTCTATAGTCTAGGGCTCGGAGTAGTAGCCCTGCAGTCTGACCTGTGCACTGGGGCCAGAGTACAGGGCTCGTAATGTGCCCAAGAAATGTGGACCAAAACCCCATCGCTCCAAGACACTGAATAGATATGGCCAGGTTATGGTATCGAAAGCTTTTTGCAGGTCAATTGATAACAAGTATCCTTTTTGTTGGGGTCCTCCATCCTATTGGGAGTTGAGGAGGGAGATGATGTCGACTGCCCTTCTGATCTGATCCGGTCCTTGTCTCCCCGGGATAAAGCCCTCCTGGTCCTTATGAATGTAAAGAGCTATGCAAGACGTTAGCCTGTTAGATAGAACTTTTGTTAGAATTTTTAGGTCATTATTGATTAAGGAGATAGGATGGTATTTGGAGACCAAAGAGGTATCTTTACCAGGTTTCGGAATAACCGATATGAATGCAAGGTTTAGGGCTTTATCCAAGGGAGAACCAGACCGGAGAGAATTGAAGATTCTGACCAAATACGGAGCTAGTAAAGGGCCGAATTTCTTATAATACCCAACGGAAAAACCATCTGGGAAATTGGTTCGTCTAGGAGCTCCGAATGTTCATAGGATAATTTTGGAAGAGGGAGGTTGTTCAGGAAATCTGATATGGGGGGATGAGACGCTGATTGCTCTCTTTTATATAGCGAAGTATAGAAGTCATGGAATGTATCCATGATGCGGCTTGGGTTTTAAGAGAGTTTCTCCGTTCGAGTTCAAATTTTGGGAAAGGTGAAGGATCGAGGTCGTGGAGAGAGTTTGGCTGCTAGCTTAGCCCCTATTTTATCTGTCTGATAGTAGAAACGAGCCCCTGACCACCGAAGGTGTTTCTCAGCTTCGGTGGTAAGTGCTAAGTTTAGGGATGTTCGTGTCGATTCCAGGGCTATCAGAGACTCCCTGGTAGGGTTTCTTTTATGGGCCCTGCTCAGGGAATGGAATTTTAACTGGAGGTTGCTAATGTCCGCTGTACGTTCTTTTTTAAGGCGGGAGGTGATTTGGATGATCTTTCCTCTGAGTACTGCTTTGTGGGCTGCCCACACAGTTTCCGGGGAGACCTCCCCAGTGCTGTTTAGTCGGAAGTATTCTTGTATTTCCTGTGCTAGGATCGTGCATTGGATTTGATCGCTTAAAAGCCCTTCATTAAGGCACCATATGAATTGTTTACCAGGATTGTGGGAATGTTGCATATATAAAAGGACTATGGAGTGATCTGAGATGGTGGAGTCCCTAATGACCGCTTTAGTGGCCGAAGGGATGTTGTGGGATTGAATAAAAATGTAATCAATTCTGGTGTGGAGATGATGTGGGGCCGAATAGTGTGTGTAATCTTTGGATCTGGGATTCATTTCTCTCCAGATGTCCACGAGGCCCAGGGCACATAGTGTGGCGGCTATTTTAGTACTCTGTTTTGGAGGTTTCCTAGACCGAGAGGGGCCTGGCCCCGATTTGTCCAGTGAGAGATCAAAGGGGAGATTTTAATTATTTTCCCCTCCAGTTGCGGGCCTAGCGTGGACATCATAGCGGAGAAAAAGGAAGCCTGACCCTTGTTTGGAGCGTAATAAGATATGAAGGAGTACTGGTCTCCTTCTAAGGAACCTTTTACTAAGGTAAACCTGCCTGCTTGGTCCTTAATGACATCAGAGGGGGAAAACTTAAGATGTTTTGCAAAGCAGATGGCTACCCCCTTAGTTTTATTGTCTGCTTTGGAGAGAAAAACTGGGGATAGTTCTCATGTAAGAAGGAGGGGCTGTAAGAGGACGGGAAATGTGTTTCTTTTAATAGGAGGACTGCTATTTTTTGCGATTTGTAGTGATTGAATAATTTACGTCTCTTAACTGGGGAGTTCATCCCTTGCACATTATGTGTAGCAATACAAAGGGGCGGAGGGGGGATCAGTGTGTCAGAGTGCATGGATCAGAGGGAGGGATAAACGCATCATATAAAATGTGCTTACCTGAACCATCAAAATTTGGTTATGTGTCCAAACCCCCGAAGCCAAATAGTTTTGGAGCCTAGTCCATAGACGTGTTGCTGGGTGTCTGAGTGACCCTAAGGAGAGGTGGGAAAGGGGAAGAAAAGAGGGGGAGAAGGCCGTACCTGAGAACAAGAAACAGAACATATCAAGAACAATGTAAAAAATGACAATACAGGCATTCATCATGTAGCTTAAGAGTAACCTAGGTTCCCTTGTAGGAGGAGAGGGCATCGTGCCACCCCCACAAGTTTTTTACCAAGAACCAAAACCCCTAACTGGGGGGTTGTAGAGAAGTCTCCGAGTGGGGGAAAAAGTACCACTCCGAGACAGGTGGAGGCGAAGTGCAGCCGCTCCAGCCATGCCGCCAAAAATAAGATCGACTACTAAAATTTTCGAGGAGGAAAAGTGGAAAAAATGGCCATTTGAAGAAAAATGAGGGAGAGGGGAAACCGAAAAAAAATAAAAGAGTTTGATGAAGATGTGAGGCACAACGATCGCGTCACATCATCCGGTGTTGTTCAGGCCCAAACCCAGCCAGAAGGGTAAGGGGGACGTGGAGAGACAGTGTCCCAATGCCAGGTGGGTGCGTCATGGAAAGGGAAGAACGATGTTGATTGCAGACTTCTCATTAAGGTGGGCGACCATCTTTCGATCTCTTAGCCTGTTGCTTGTGCCACAAGGGTTGGATGGGGCTCGTTGGAGGAGGTCTTTTGGCAGAGTTTGGAGTTTTGGGATCCAGAGCAGAAACAGATGTTGGAGAGTGGGAGATAAGGCCCAGTTGTAGCATCAGACGTTCCCCATCTCCAAAGTTCGTAAAGCTGTATGATTTGTTTAAGTAAGCAAAATTGAGCTGGAAAGGAAACGACCATCTGTAAGTGATCGATTTTTGAGACAGGATGAGCAGGAGGGGTTTTAAGGATCTTCGTCGTTGTATGGTGAAGGGGGATAGATCAGCAAAAATTTGAATGGAGTGTCCTTGGATGGAGAGGTTTTCAGTTTCCCTGGCTTTATGCATGACTTCTTCTTTAACTCTGTAGAAGTGAGGTTTCACAACTATATCTCTGGGCAGGCCATCTTGGCGGGGGGTTGGAGGGCCCTGTTGCTCGATCTAGTTCCAGTCTATAATCTGGTATGTCAGGAATTAGATTTTTAATGAAAGCGCGAACAATTTTGTCTGTGTCCTTGAACGATTCAGGAAGGCCTCCCAGTCTGAAATTATACCTGCGCAATCTATTTTCGAGATCGTCAAGCTTTGAATACGCCATATCTAGCTGTTCATGTAAATCATGGATCCTGTCAGTATTCTGATTTGCCATGGCAACCGTTTGATCGGTCTTAGCTTCGATCGCTTTGATTCTCGCTCCCAGATGCTGCAGGTCAACCTGTATGGTAGATGTGATTTGTGAGGCAGTGTGAGCAAGTCCCTTAGAAAGCATATTTGAGAAAGTTTCCATTAAGGAGGAAAAGTCTGTAGGAATGGGGGCTGAGGAGCCGTTCTGAGCACCTGGGGGAGCCGGGATGTAATTACATTCATCCATCGGTGTGAGGGGGGGGTCCATCCATGAGCCCACTGTTCATGGTTTCTGAGGTGGAGGGAGAAAATAGCCCATCCTGTGGAGTACTCACTGTTTGGAACTGTGACCCTGCGTTGCGCGAGGGCAGAGGAGGAAAATCTTCCAAGGGTTCAGCTGGATGGTGTGCTAGGCCTCGAGCCGTGCTGGCGGCCGCCATTTTCGCTGGGGCTGCGATCGGAGGGCCAGAGTCGAGAAGTCGGGATAAATCCCGTCTGACAGAGCCCCCGGTCATGCGGGGGGGTCCCTCAGGTCCTCAGGGAAAGTCGTGGGGGTCCGGTCAGCTGTTTCCTCCGCTAATGATGGCTGCGGCGGCTAGAAGAGGCTGGAGCGGAGCGGAGCTCTTAGAACGTGCGACCGCTCATGGAGCCTCCGCGCATGCGCCCCTGCCAATGATCTTTTTTAGGCCGACTGCTAAGATTTTCGCTAATATCTTGATATCAATGTTTATCATGGAAATAGGGCGATAATTAGTACTAAGGGTATCATCTGATTGTGGATTCATAATCATATAGATAATAGCCATTAATGATTCTTGTCTGAATTATTTATTTTTTAATAGATCATTAAATGCTTCTGCAAGCATGGGGAGACAATGTCCCTAAAGGTTCTATAATAAAAAGCGTAGTATCCGTCCATTCCTGGCCTCTTATTTATTTTTAATTCTGTGATGGCTTCCGCAACATCATCACCAGTAATGTTATTTTCTAGCAGCATTTTTTGAACTTCAGTCATCTGAGGAATTTTAATTTTTGTGAGAAGTAGGAATCAGCCTCATTAGTATTAAATGTATTTGTTTCTGTAAATAGATCTTTCAAATGTGAATGAAATTTCTGTACAATTTTTTATGGGTTGCTAGTATATATATTGTTGGCCAATTTAAGTTTAACGGGTTTAAAATATTTGTTAATTTATTTTAACACCCTGGCCAAAAATGTGCCTGGCTTATTAGATTTCACGTAGAATGCATGTCTAGTTCTATGGATTGATTTATCAGTGGAGTTAGTGAGAAAAAGGTCATATTCTAGGCATGCTTTCTCTAAATGAGTTTTTGCAGAGGAGGTAGGGTTATTTTGAATGGATATAAATGCTGCATTAAATTCCATTTCTAATTGTTTTGCTAGAGTTCTACTCTCTCGTTTGAGAATTCCTGATTGTTGTTGGAATACACCTCTTAGGACCGGTTTGTGTGGCTCCCAGAGTGTAAGTGAGGGGATGTCAGTACTAGTATTATTTTTAAAATAGTCTTTTAAAGCTTGCTCTAATTATAGGCAGTGTGAGGGATGTTTAAGTAAAGTGTCTGGGAGGTACCAGGTAGGATCATGTGCTGTAGGTATATTCGAGGCAATGGTGGTATTGACCGCATTATGATCGAACCAAGGGATTGGGATAATGGTAGATGAAAGTATTTCTGGTACCATACCTATTGTTACGAATATATGATCTATGCAGCTAAATGTTTGGTGAGGGTTCGAGAAATAAGTATAGTTTCTTTTTGTTGGGTTAGATTTTCTCCAAGAATCAACCAAATTATGTCTAGAAAGAAGCTGAGAGAGAGACCATTTGGTTTGGCATCTTGGCAAGGTATATGGAGTTTTGTCCAGAAATGGGAGAAGGACCTGATTGGAATCACCGCACACAAAGATTGATCCCATTCTATGCTTGTTAAGGACTGGAAAAAGATGTGATAAGAATGGTAGAGGTTGATAATTAGGGGCATAATAAGAGACCACTGTTATAGCTGTGTCCATAATACATCCTGTTAGTAATAGGTAAAGTCCTTCTGGATCTTTGATTTCTGAATGCAATGTAAATGGTGTGGAACGATGAAATGCTATAAGAGTGCCACTTTTTTTGCGTTAGCCGAAGCTGTATAAACTTGTGGGTAGGAGGTACTAAAAAATTTTGGAGTTGAAGTCAGTGTAAAATGTGTTTCTTGAAGACACACAATGTGTGCCTTCTTGGATGAAACAACCAAAATGCTTTTGTACGTTTGTGTGGTACATTAAGACCCTGGACATTTAGTGATAAAATGTTTAAAGGAACCATGTCAATTGAATCAACACGCTATATTTACTCTTTGTCTTAGTGCGGTGAATTCCCGACTTGGCCTGCATGGACAAGAGAAAGAGAAAAGAATAGGGAGATCCAGTACAATCGATCTTAGAAAAGGAAAAAAGAACATAAGGGATTAAAAAGCATATAAATACATTGAAAAAATAGAAGGATTAGAAATTTACCTGTGGTGAGGGGTAAAACCCCCCAGCAGGGGACAATAGGCCTTTGTCGAGTCTCCTCATAATATTATGAGGATCCGAGGAAAGCAGGGTGAGGCGCATGGAGAATCCGTGCACTGAGGAGTCGCTTAAAAAATGAAAAATGTACATCACAAGGATGTAAGACTATTTGCCCTAACTATGCATATTAGTGTCAAATATATGTTAAAGCCTTATGAAAAAGAGGGAAAAGGAGAGGGATAAGAAATTTCTAAGAAGTGTATCCAGGGGATTAAGTTTAGGAAAACAAATCAATCCTCTATGGGATGATAACCAGAGTGAGAACTAAACAATGGAAACAAATTGTCTAAAAACTGTATTATTTAGTTTCATGTCTTAAGAGAAACATATAGTTGCAAAAATAAATCCCAGTACTGTTAGCTACATAGCAATAACATTAGAATGGATATTGAATATAAAGAGAAAACAGACAATGTAAAGAGAAAAAAAAAATCTGTAAAGCTAGAAATATATCATAAAGTTATGTTATATTATAATGGATGTTTCAATGCATCTCATATTATGAACCACATATCCGGGAGCAAGAGGAGATAATAAGTAATTAATAAGGGAATTAGAACAGTAATGAAAAAAAAAATTACTGTTTTTCCAAAAGGTGCTGCTTTAGCACAAACATTGAATTGTGTGTCAATAAAGAATTCCATCAGTCCATAGAATCGTCTTGGCCTTGGGGTGAGGATACGAATCAACCTCTTTTGTGTGAAAAAAAATGCGAAAAATTCCCCTAAGTGGACTTTTAAGGCACTCAATATAGTAAAGCAGTATGCAAGGGTATATAAAAAATTACATAAGTTTTATTGAGAGTACATTAAAAACAGTTGCAAAGAAACATTGGTTAATCTATACAATGCATATATATTGCTGTAGAAAGCATATAGCAAATTCTCCTTACACCCAACGCGTTTCGGTATGTGTGTCTAATCCTTCTTCAGGGATGTGGAGAGTTAGAAGAGATTCATCTAAGATGAAATTAAATGTACAAAAATCAGTTTAAGCAAACCTAAGGCATAGGGTTCATAAACAATCGTTGATTTCAGACTTTCATGTTATATCACTTACATATAGTTGATTGATAGAATGGTTTGACAATGTTCCGTTGATTCACTTGAAAGCTTGCAATTGGAGTAGCATCAAAATTGGGACTGGTAAAAAGACTGTCATAGACTCAAGAAGAGGTATTAGGATGGTCTATATAGAGAGGAGTGGGATATGAATATCCAGGAGGACGGGGAGGGAGGAAACTCGTTAAAACAACGATCTGGAAAAACTTAAATTAAAAACTAAAGGTTCCTCTAACCTCAGTAAAAAGGAATACGATGCGCTTAATTCATTGGCAAATAACAAGCAAATTACCATCAAACGTTCAGACAAGGGTGGTAACGTCGTTCTCCTAAACAATGAAGATTATCTAAATATGTGTAAAAAAATTCTCAACAATCCTGACTGGTACCGCAGAATTCCAGCCAGCATTGTTGATAAATACAACAGAGATTTTTACACCTTGATTGATTCAGCTTTTCTTAACAACACAATCACCGAACAAACATGGAATTTTATCAGAAATAACTTTCCTAAGGTCCCCACCTTTTACACACTACCAAAAATTCATAAAAACCCTCTTAACCCGCCGGGCAGACCGATTATCTCGGGAATTAACTCTATTAGTGACAATGCCAGCAAACTTGTAGACGAATATCTCAGACCTTATGTATCTGCTTTACCATCTTATGTAAGAGACACCGTCCATCTATTACAAATCATAGAGGAATTCAATATTTCTGACCAAACTTTACTCATCACAATAGACGTAGAAACGCTTTACAGCTCAATCCCACATGAAAGAGGCTTGGCAGCCATTAAACACATTCTTCAACAAAATACTGCCAATGATCCGGTATACAATGAGTTTATTCTTGCATTGCTTGAATACATTCTCAAGCATATTGTCTTTACTTTTAATGGTTCGCACTACCTCCAGGTGCAGGGAGTTGCGATGGGGACATGTTGTGCTCCATCGTATGCTAACTTGTACCTGGGGGAGTGGGAACAAATGTTCTTAACCAATGAGAATTTAGCAATCTATACTAGCCATATTGTGGGATGGCTTCGCTATATTGATGATATTCTATTTTTTTGGGATGGCCCCCCTAATATGCTTGACAAATGTCTCTTACAAATGAACAAAAATGACTTTAATCTTAATTTCACCATGTCCTACGACAGAGAGTCCATTACATTTTTGGATATAGAAATATACCAAAGCAAACAAGGGGATCTTTCTACTAAGTTGTACAGAAAAGATACTGCAGGAAATACAATACTACACGCCACCAGTCACCATCCACAACCTTTAATTAACTCCATCCCATATTCTCAATATTTGAGAATTAAACATAACTGCACCGATGAGGAACACTTCATTAAGGAAGCAGCCAAGCTACGCAGTTGATTACTTGCTAGGGGCTATTCACATGCCTCCCTAAAAAGATCCTAAAAACAAGTGTTGATGAAACCAAGGAATACTCTGTTTCATAATACCAAAAGGACAGATACCAACCCATTAAGAATTATCACCACTTTTAACCAACAACAACATCAGGTTAGGACGATCGTTGAAAAGCATTGGCATATGTTGACTCTAGATCCAACCATAGGACATTTTGTCCCTGACAAACCTTTATTTACTTTTAGAAGAGCCTCTTCTATTGGCGACAGAGTCGTCAGCAGCAAATTTAAAGGTGAATTCAGCAGAACACACTGCAAAGTGAGAGGCACTTATATGTGTGGTGCCTGCCACTTTTGCAAGTATATGCTAACCCAAAAAAATCCAACCCTCCCCAATGGCAAAACATTCCATCCAAAACATTTTGCCAATTGCAGAACTTCCGGAGTTATTTATATGCTCCAATGTAGTTGCAGCTGCTTCTACATTGGAAAAACTAAATTAGAATTCTGGAGGAGGGCCTACAGACATATCACCAGTATGCAAACTTGTGATCCAGACCTCCCCCTTGGACGACACGTTATAGTCATGCACGGTGGAATTTTACCCAAGATCAAATTTTAAATCCTTAATAGGATACACCCTAATCCAAGGGGGGGGGCTGGAACAAGACCCTCCTACAGATGGAAGTAAAGTGGATTTATTCCCTAAAGGCTACTTTGCCCCCCGGTTTGAATGAAACCATATCCTTCAAACCATATCTTGAGGGGTTCTCATCTGGGGGAATGGAAAGATAAACCTCTCCATTCACCCCTGCTTCTCCGGTTTATGCTACACTCATTTTTGCAAGAGAAATCTTCTCCCAAAAAGATGAGTCTCATCTCTGTAACCCTAAACAATAGGGCCCCCCCTTCCCTCCTGTTTATGATCATAACAGTGATTGCTTAAATGAAACGTCATTTCTCCTCTTTTTCTAGAAAAGTATGAATTGATTATACCATCTGTCCATTGTATACTACTGTCTAGAAAAAATATTACTTCTCTAACTACCATCATAAAATATTCTTATTTGCTATAAACTAAGATAATATACTATTAATGTAAAATTGTTTGATTATTTTATGCTACAATTTTTTTCTGTTAATGCTGCTATACCATGTAATGTTTGAATATAGATATGATGTAAACTCTGTGTCATTCCTTTACACATTTCAGATATAGCATTTAAGTTCTGATGGATGTTATATATTTCTCCTACGTACAGGGCATGCAATTGGACCCAGCTCAAAAGGTTTTTTTCATTCCCTCCCCCCCCCTTCTCTTCCCCCCTTCTCTTCCCCCCTCTATACACTTAGTATATTTCCACACTATTTTGTATTGACATTGGTTTGCACCCAGTATCCGTTCCCCTCCCCTCTCCCTCCTGACCCTCCTCTGGCTGCGGTCGACCAGGGGAATAGCCCGGCACGGAAAGCCGCCCAGCTCCTCCTACTGGGCGGCTTCCTTTTGGAGGTTGATTGACGTTTTACATCCTCCGTCCACATCCTCCATCTTGCCACTCCGGTGGACTTGCGCAGTCCGCCGGGATGGCCTTCTGTGTCAGTGGACTGGGTGTGCGGGACGCTGCTCCAACGTGCGGACGTTCGGGCACGTGCGGTGGGGGCCGCGTCGCTCACACTCAGTCCAGGGGGCAGCGTTGCAGGTTTCCCTGACAACTATCCCAGACATCAGCTGTGAGCACTCATTGCTCCAGCTGATTGGGATCAGATACTTCTCAAATACCCAGACCACACCACTCCCAAACCAGGCATTATTTTGCTGGATTTGGGCTGTGCGGCTGGTCTTTTGGCTTCTCCTTTTATACAGGTATGATTTACTTATTTATTTATTTACCACTCAACCTATGCACTTAATGCATGTCTATACTAACACTAAGTGATGCTTTTATTCAGTCTTATTAACATTAAGTACTGAGTTTCTTTTAATATATCCCCTGCTCTGCACACATATTCTAAATAAGTAAAGCTCCTACCTAGCTTAATTTGACAGAAGATATTGAGTCTTTTTACCATATATATAGTTTCTTTTATTTTACTTAATTTGATATTTACATTTAATCCATGCTAATACTATTTTGTATAAACTATATTGAGACTACTATAGTGGCCTATATATGGCAACACTTCCTCATACAAAATAGATTTCCTGTTTTTATTTCATACAAAAATATAGAGAACCATTTGATATCTGTACCAAAACAAATATATAATATTTATACACCACTCTTATCTCTCTCACATCATATGCATTATACTACTTAGGAAGACATAAATATTGATTTATTATTATATATTTAGTTTATATCCCTATTCTAGTTTTTATTCTCAACCTTTCTTTTACTCCCAGGGATTCCTTTTTGCCTCAGTATATTCCCTTGGCCAGACTGCTGCCGTGGAGTGTATGAGGGATTCTTTCCTCCCTCCCCGTCCTCCTGGATATTCATATCCCACTCCTCTCTATATAGACCATCCTAATACCTCTTCTTGAGTCTATGACAGTCTTTTTACCAGTCCCAATTTTGATGCTACTCCAGTTGCAAGCTTTCATGTGAATCAACGGAACATTGTCAAACCATTCTATCAATCAACTATATGTAAGTGATATAACATGAAAGTCTGAAATCAATGATTGTTTATGAACCCTATGCCTTAGGTTTGCTTAAACTGATTTTTGTACATTTAATTTCATCTTAGATGAATCACTTCTAACTCTCCACTTCCCTGAAGAAGGATTAGACACACATACCAAAACGCGTTGGGTGTAAGGAGAATTTGCTATATGCTTTCTACAGCAATATATATGCATTGTATAGCTTAACCAATGTTTCGTTGCAACTGTTTTTAATGTACTCTCAATAAAACTTATGTAATTTTTTATATACCCTTGCATACTGCTTTACTATATTGAGTGCCTTAAAAGTCCACTTAGGGGAATTTTTCACATTTTTTGGTACAATTATTGGATGTGGTACTCCCCCCCCCCTTTTATATAGGTTCCTTTGTTTCTTTTGTGTGAATGGTGTTTTCCATTTCTCACCTCAGATTGGGATGTGTTTTGCAGGGAAGAGGCAGAAGCCGATCTTCTTCGTGTAGTAGTAATTGTAGAATTCCCATCAACCAGATTGAGATCTTGGAGGGCTTGTTGGAGTTCTTCGGATGATCTGCAGGAGATTCTGGTTCCTTGTTGAGTGAAGCGTAAGGAGAATGGGAAGCCCCATTGGTATTTTATGTTGTGGCGTTGGAGCTCCATTAATTGGGGTTTCATTGCTCACCTTTTAGAAATTGTTAATTGAGAGAGATCCGCAAAGAGCTGGTAGTTGTATCCCTGGAACATTAGATTATTCTTTTCTCTGGCTGCATTTAAGAGCTGCTCTTTTGTTCTGTAAAAATTGAATTTTGTTATAATATCTCGCGGGGGGCCATCCATTTTTTTGTGCATAAGAGCCCTATGCACTCTGTCCATCTCCAGCCTTTCCAACGGTATGCCTGGCTGCAGCTCTTGGCATAGAGCTGTAACAGTTGCTTGAAGATCTATAACTGATTCAGGTATGCCTCTGATTTTCATAATCCTCCAGTCTATTCTTTCAGTATTTCCACTTCAGATAAGTAATCTTGTGTAGTGTTTTCAATTTCCTCCACTTTAAGTTCCAGTGATGCTGTACGGTGTCCCAGTTCTTTAATTTCCTTAGTTAAGTTATTGGTGATTTGTTCTGAGGTTTGCTTTAATGCTTTGTAAAGCATTTTTTCAAACTGTTTTAAAATGCTTGAGGGAACTGCAGGTTCTTGAAGTGATGTGTGTGACAAAGTAAGTTCAGTCTCTGAGTCATAGTCCCCAGGGGAGATATGTGGCAGCTTAGGTTTATTCCTCATCTCTGTGGTAAATGTGACTGAGGAGAGTGGCGCTTTTTTTATGGCATTCCGCGCCTGTGTGCCGCCATTAGGGTTCAGTTTAGTTTTATTGCCGGCACCCCCCAACACCGTTTTGGTCATAAAATGTTCCCCTCACCTCACGGGAATAAGTGACCACGATTCTTGCTGTTTCTCTGCCGGCGGGCTATCTCTATACAGCGTTTTCTCCCCCTCACGGAGCGGAGTTCTATTCAGGCATGTCCATCCCGCTAGCCTCCGCGCATGCAGCTTAAAATAAACAATATTTCAAAATGACAACACATTTTATTGTATTACAATATCATTACAAAAGCACAAAAACACTGTGCATGTACAGACACATAAATATTTGTAAGGTCCATCTACATGAAAAACTCCACCATGTATTACATGAGCATATAACATTGCGCACTCCAACGCAAACACATTTCAATTCTTGAAATGGATCTTCCTTTAGGGAAATGTATCACAGTGGTATAATAAAAACCAGCAAATGTAAGATAATCATGCTTCAAAGGGGGAGCAATGTCCCTCAAAATAGAAAAGAGTAACAAAATCGAAAAGAATGCCACAAAACCCCGCTGCTCAAAAGTTAGCATATAGGATGTCAACTATACTTCCAATCCACACATGGGGATAAAGATGGCTTAAAATCCCAGAAATCAAGATAATTAAACAGCCAAGGAGGTTAAGGAAAGGCAGTAGTCAGGATTGCTCCATCATGTAGGGAATGCGCCTTAGGACATTTAACACATTTAACACCTCTTCTCCTTGGTCACCACCAAAAAGAAGCCTTTTTTTTCATATATTTTTAATGTGTTTTAACGCGGAAGAGTTGCGTGTGGCTTCCTGAAGACACGCGGTGTGCAAAATGCATAGAGGCTTAACCGCACATGACACTTCCAGTTTCTATATCTCATCATATTTGGCTTTTGGAATGCATGCCGGCTCTGGGACCACGAGCGCCAGGGTAGGAAGATTAACACAGTTGAGCTAAATGTTTTGGTGCCATAGAGGGATCTACTGTACTGAATGTGAGTAATATCTTTTAACTTTGTTTGCAATGGTTTTATCAATAAACAATGGCGGAATTATCAGGGTCGCAGCAGTCGCATTTGCAACTGGGCCCTTGAGTTCTGCAATTTTAGGGGGGCCCGCCGCCGCCCGGGAGATAGTTATGCACATGGAGTCCAGGTCAGCTCCGCTCATCCTCTCCGCCCGCACTCATGGGCACACTGCACAGTCCCCACCCATCCTCTCCGCCCGCACAGTCCCCGCCCATCTTCTCTGTCCCCACCCGCTCCGCCCATCTTGTCCAGCTCGCCTTCACTCACAGTCCCTGCCCATCTTCTTTTTCACTGCCTGCACTCACGGGTACAGTCCCCGCCTGCTCAGCCCATCTTCTCCGGCTCTGCCTTCACTCACAGGCCCCGTCCATCTTCTCTGTCACCGCCTGCACCCACGGGCACAGGCCCTGCCCACTCCGCCCATCTTCTCCAGCTCCGCCTTCACTCACAGGCCCCTCCCATCCTCTTTGCTAGCCCAAGCAAGACTGAGCAAGGAAAGGAAACCAAGTGATCTGCAAGGGAGTGGCACCCATCCCTCAATATCAACACTGCGACCGATCCCCCCCACCACTGCTGCCACTGATACCCCCCACACCACCACTACTGCCACTGATACCCCCCACACCACCACTACTGCCACTGATACCCCCCACACCACCACTACTGCCACTGATAACCCCCCACATACCACCACTCCTTCCACTGATACTCCCCAACTCCACCACTACTGCCACTGATACCCCCCCACACCACCACTACTGCCACTGATACCCCCCACACCACCACTACTGCCACTGATACCCCCCTCACCACCACTACTGCCACTGATAACACCCACACACCGCCACTACTGCCACTGATTACCCCCCACACCACCACTACTGCCACTGATACCCCCCACACCACCACTACTGCCACTGATACCCCCCACACCACCACTACTGCCACTGATTCCCCCCTCCCCCCCACACCACCACCGATACCCCCCACACTACTGCAACCACTGCTGCCACTGATCCACCCCACCATGACCACTACTGCCACTGATCCCATCCTGCAACCAACATCCTTGCCACTGATACCATTCCCCTCCCCACCACTCCCACCCCACTTACCCCAACCACCACCCTCGCCACAGATCCCATCCTCCCACCACCGCTGCCACTCATTTCATCCAATGTCCCTGCCACTCATCCCATCCCATCCCCCTCCAACCATCACCCTTGCCACTGATCCCATTCCCCCCACCACCTCTGCCACTTATCCCAATCAACCCCCCTACCACTGATCCCACTCCCCCAACCACAACCCTTGCCACTGATCCCATCCCCCTCACGGCTGCCACTCATCCCATCCCCCCACCACCACCACTACTACTGATCCCATCCCCACAAACCACCACTGCTGCCCCTGATCCCATCCCCCCCACTGCTGCCACTCATCCCATCTCTCACCACTGCCACTCATCCCATCCCCCACCACCGATGCCACTGATCCTATCCCTCCCCCAACACCACCACTGCCACTCATCCCAGGGGTGTAACTACAGGGGTCATAATTGCAATAGCGCACATGTTGCCCCTGAACACCTGGATGGGGGGGGGCATTTAGAGGAACAAATCACCTCAATTTTTCTCCTGCAGCCACTAAAAGTCTGTTGCTCCTCCTCTCCCTCTGATAGGCATTAAGCAGCTGCAGGAGGAAAATGGAGGGGATTTGTTCCGACTCCTATCCAGGTCCTGCTGCCCCCGGGATCAGTGGTAAGGGCCCTAGCTGGAGGTAAGGGGGGCCCTCCATGGTTTCTTGCACCGGGGCCCTGAAGGTTCTAGTTACGCCACTGTCAATAAATATACTACACTATGATCAACCTCTGGTCTTTTATTTACTCTTTGAGTGAGTGAGAGTCTATTAATGAAACTTTCAAGCTGCTTTTCGTCACTTCATGTGTTATGGACGTTATAGTATTTACACCCATATAAGTATTTTTGTTTAACAGATTACTGTTAGCATGGCATATTGATGACTTAGCACCTGTCTTTGTATTTTTACTTTATTTGGTCATAGGTGTTTCACATCTCAAGGGGCTGCTGGCTCTAATAGGTTGTACACTACCTGTTACACCCAAAAAAGTGCCTTCAAATTATTTTATACATATTTATGCTTATTATTAATGAAGGCGTTTTTTACTTACAGCAGTATTTACTTGGTTTTGATATTTAATGTTCACTTTTTAGTGCAGAGTGGGGGTTGACATATACACTATATTACCAAAAATATTGGGACACCTGCCTTTACATGGACATCAACTTAAATGGCATACCAATCTTAGTCCATAGGGTTCAATATTGAGTTGGCCCACCCTTTGTAGCTATAAGAGTTAACTCTTCTGGGAAGACTGTCCACAAGGTTTAGGAGTGTGTCTATGGGAATGTTTGACCATTCTTCCAGAAGCACATTTTTGAGGTCAGGCACTGATGTTGGAGAGAAGATCTTGCTCGCAGTCTACCCATTAATGCTCCATACACACGATTGGACATTCCGACAACAAAATCCATGGATTTTTTCCGACGGATGTTGGCTCAAACTTGTCTTGCATACACACGGTCACACAAATCTTGTCGGAAATTCCGAAGGTCAAGAACGCATTAACATACAACACATACGACGAGCCGAGAAAAATGAAGTTCAGAATTGTGTACACACGATCGGAATTTTACGACAACGGATTTTTTTGTCGGAAAATTTGAGATCCAGATCTCAAATTTTGTGTGACGGAAATTCCGATGGAAAATGTCCGATGGAGCCTACACACGGTCGGAATTTCCGACAACAACCTCCCATCGAACATTTTTCGTCGGAAAATCCAACCGTGTGTATGGGGCATAATTCATCCCAAAGGTGTTCTATCGGGTTGAGGTCAGGACTCTGTGCAGGCCAGTCAAGTTCCTCCACCCCAAACTCGCTCATCCATGCCTTTATGGACCTTGCTTTGTGCACTGGTGTGCAGTCATGTTGGTACAGGATTTGGCCATCCCCAAACTGTTCTAACAAAGTTGAGAGCATGAAATTGTCCAAAATGTCTTGGTATGCTGATGCCTTAATAGTTCCCTTTACTGGAACTAAGGGGCCAGGTCCAACCCCTAAAACACAACCCCACACTATAATCCCCCCTCCACCAAATGATTTGGACCAGTGCACAAAGCAAGGTCCATAAAGACATGGATGAACGAGTTTGGGGTGGAGGAACTTGACAGGCCTGCACAGAGTCCTGCTCTCAACATTAACATCTTTGGAATAAATTAGAGCACAGACTGTGTGCCAAGCCTTCTCTCCAACATAAGTGCCTGATCTTACAAATGCACTTCTGTAAGAATGGTCAAACATTCGCAAAGACACACTCCTAAACCTTGTGAACAGACTTTTCAGATTCCCTTTTTTATGTTCCCAAAAAAAGTTACTTTTTAAAATAATATTACTATTACATGTAAGTAGTCGATAATAGCATTGCATAGTTGTGTAGTTACAGGGGACCTAGATTTAGCAACTACCTGTATATCCTTCAGACAGTGAAAGATAACTCATTTGTGAATTATGAAGCTCTTACAGTACATTTTGCATCTGTCCTTCTGTCTAAGTCAACTTTTCACTTATTCTGCAGCACTTTGCAATAGCAGAAGCTGCCAAAAAGTGAAGGCACAAGCTATCACTGGGCAGCTCTTTCTCTTTTAAGACCTGCCCCCTTGGCCATCAATGTAGAAGCAGTAATCAGGGTCGGGAGTGTGTGGGATATGTCTCTGATGTCAAACCCCCTACAGGTTTCTGTGGGGCTACAGGATATCCCCACACTGCAAGAGTTAAAACCTTGTTTTTGTCTAGGGCATCAGTAACAATCAGTTTTGCTTTCCTTACCCCTTGCTGCTCCAGCAGCTGGCACTCATCTCTTCTTTCTGAGTCTCTGGCTTGTGGATGACTCCTCGACACCCTGATAGTCTGATAGTCCTACATTGTATGAGATAATGTCACACCTGTGACCATCGCCCGGGATGCCGAAGAGAAGATGCTGCAGGAGATCGGTCACATAGAAGGAAGTGCCTGAAATAGTGAGGAATAAGAAAAGTAAATGTGATTTTTACTGGTACCCTAGGAAAAGGGAGGATTTACCCTTGCAATTAGCTTGGAGCCCCACTGCAGGATGATTTTTTTCAGTTTCCCAGAGTTCAGGTATAAGTAAAGGGCTAGTTCACTATTGTCTGTAATTTTTTATTTTTTTGCCAGAGAAAAAGCTAAACATACTTGTTTTTAAACTATAACCACATCATAAATACAACAACAGGTAAACAAACATTCCTTTATTAAGTTGTATACATGTAGGCATGTAATAGGTTTTTCATCATGTTTAAATGACTGAAATCAACATTTAATTATGATAAATAGAGCTTTGTTGATGCGAACACATTGAAAGATGAACTAAATAAGTAATATTTGCAGCATACAGGCTTGATTCCCTTCATTAAAAGATTTGAGTTGTCTGTAATTTGTCCCTGTTTCAGATGAGCTTTAAAATAGATACATGCAAAGTTATGCATTTGGGAGTATAAATATGCATGCTATATACCCATTAAATTAGATTATAAATGCTTCATGTGGAAAGTAATGGGTGTAATTGAAGGCAAGCCATGTCAATCAGTTACTTAAATATTACTCTCTAAAAACAGCACAGCAACATTACCACTGCACATATTTACAAGCTTTTAATTAGTATAATTTATCAATAGTGTACCTAAAGTGAACCTAGTCCAAAAAATGCCAGAATACTTTAGCGTAGATGATGCATGATTTGATGTCATTGACCAAATATGGTCATGTCCACATTTGGTCAATGATGTCACCCAGGAGGACCTGCTCCTTTGAATTAAATTTAATGGTGGGAAAGGGAGCTATCTTTCTAGGCAAGACTGTGTGTTGCTTTGTCTCTTCTTTTGGTGGGTTGGCAGGCATCATTCATCATGATTGACAATGGATTTACACAGTGGGACATTTTTTAAGTATTGTATTTTGTAATAAAGAACTTATCAGACAATGTAGTGTCTTTATTTGTTATTTTATTTTAGTGAATTAGTAGGGGTATTATGTACTCATTCACTTTGGGGAGGGGGTAGTATCTGGGAGACTCCTTTTTTAAAGGCGGCTTCCAGATTCCGATAAGCCTCCCACAGACCAGCCCAACCACCAGACCAAAGTTGTTGAGAAAAGGCCCTTGTCCTCATTAACATGGGGACAAGGTGCTTTGTCAAGGTGTACCCCCTGACAAAGAACCAAACCATGCTGAGGGCATGTGGTCTGTTATGGTTCAGGAGTAGGGTTCACTCGTCCCCCATTTTCCTGGCTCTGCCAGACTGCCTGCTCAGCCTAGGATCTAATATGAATTTTTGGGGGAACGCATGCTTTTTTTACATGATCCCAATCCCCTTGTTTACCTTAAGATGGCAACCAGCAATCCCTGGTGGACAGCTGAATGAACTGGGGGGGGGGGGGGATAAGATATGATTGTTAGGATGTTTTTGACTGCTGGCCCCCTAATGACCAGCCTAAGCAGGAAATTGTCACGTTTATTAGTGGTAGTAATACTGCTGCTAAATGTTTCACTGCAGCTGAAGGGTCATTCTGTTCGAACATCCATGTAGTTCTGTCTTTTGCCAATAAAGCAAAATTTGGTAGTAGCAAGGGTTTTGACCAAACTAGCAGCTCATCCCTAGTTAGCATCTCAGATGCTCAGGTGTAAAATAGATTTTTTTAAGTGGTCCTAAAAGCTTATATATCAGATGTTTGTATCCTGAAATCTGTATCAGCCATATCTCTAAACCAGTGACTTGGCATTGCTCCCCTAATTGAGTGTTAGAATTTCTTATTTACCTCCTCAATGTATGGGTTTACTTTGCCTCCTCCATATACAGGTTAGCTACAATGGGACACATTAGACATGTGCAATTTGTTTTGTTCCGAATTTGTTTTTCGTCGAAATTCGTTAATTCAGAAATATTCGAAAACTCGTTTAACAAATTTTTCCGAAAACGTAAATTCCTAAATGCAAAGATTCATAAATTCATAAGTTCGTAAATTTGAAAATTCGTAAATTTGAACATTTGAACATTGGAAACACCGCAAATTCGTAAATCCGAAAATAAGAACGAAAATCCGAAAACTTAGAATGAAAACCTTAAAATCCGAAAACCCAAAAATCCAAAATAATAAAAAATTGTATTTGTTACGTTCACTAACAGCCAAATTTGAAAGGTAATTCCAATACCTATAATTTAATAGTTAGTTATTATTAGTTAGTGAGTTATTGTTTCGGATTTCAGAATTTACGAATTTTGGAATTTACAAATACCGCATCTAAACAAATGGAACATAACTAATTCAAATTTTTCTAAAGTTACGAATGTATTCAAAATAATGAATTTCGATCATAACAAATGAACCAAAAAACAAATGAAATGAAAACAAACAAATTGTTTGGCAGTGAACATGTCTAGGACACATGGTGATGCAATTGAACAGTCATGTTTAGGGTTCAACAATTAGTATACTTGGTCTGGTTTGAGCTCCAGTTTCAGACTTTTTTTTGTCTCAACAGTGAATAAAAGCTGTAACAAAAAGTTAGTGTGAAACATCAGTTCCCCACAACAGTCATGCCTTTCCATTCTTACTCCTCTGCTTTACTGCAATCCCTCTTCCAAGTAAGTTCTCCTCCTCTACTTCACTGCCCACCCAGTTTCAACTCACCAAGGTGTATGACTACATTATGGTAGCTCATAACATGCTCAGATTCTCACCCTCAGTCCTGGCATTGTAATGTATATAGCATCAAACCCTCTGCTTCTCCATGATTTTTGTGCCTTTCAAGTTATCCCGCTGGTGCCAATTTTTTACCTCTAAGCTCCTGGTGTTATGGCAGAAACAATAAATTAAGAGCCCTTTCATACGGGCTGTCCAATCAGGTCCACCTGTCAATTTTTCAGGTGGATCTGATCGGTCCCTCCAGTCTTCCCTATGGAGCGGCGGATGTCTGCTGACACCCACTGCCATCCGATACGATCCTGCCCATAAAAAACAGATGGATGGTGGTCCAATTTTCCATCCATCCAGTGAATCAGATGGAAATGGACAGGTGGTTTGTTTCTATCTGATTTCCCCATAGAAGAGAGCAGGACTGTGTCTGTGTGCACTCTGCACAGCAGAGCGGACACGGACCTGTCATCTTCCTGCTCGACGGGGATCAGTGGAGCTATCCCCCCTGCTGAGCAAGCGGGATCCGCTACATGTGAATGGGGCCGAAGGCTTCTTTTGTGTAGTAGCTTTTAAAAAAAAAGTGTTTGGGGTCATTATCCTGTTAGAATACTGCCCTACAGCTCAGTCTCCTAAGGGAGGGGATCATGCTCTGCTTTAGTATGTCACAGTCCATGTTGGCATTCATGGTTCCCTCAATTAACTGTAGCCAGCAGCACTTATGCAGCCCCAGACCATGACATTCCCACCACCATGCTTGACTGTAGGCAAGACACACTTGTCTTTGTACTCCTCACCTGGTTGACACCACACATGCTTGACACCATCTGAACCAAATAAGTTTATCTTGGTCTCATCAGACTACAGGAAATGGTTCCAGTAATCCATGACCTTAGTCTGCTTGTCTTCAGCAAACTGTTTGCGGGCTTTCTTGTGCATCATCTCTAGAAGAGGCTTCCTTCTGGGATGACAGCCATGCAGACCAATTTGATGCAGTGTGTGGCGTATGGTCTGAGCACTGACAGGCTGACCCCCCACCACTTTAACCTCTGCAGCAATGCTGGCAGCACTCATACGTCTATTTCCCAAAGACAACCTCTGGATATGACGCTGAGCACGTGCACTCAACTTCTTTGGTCATTCATGGCGAGGCCTGTTCTGAGTGGAACCTGTCCTGTTAAATCACTATATGGTCTTGGCCACCATGCTGCAGCAATCTTCTTATAGCCTAGGCCATCTTTATGTAGAGCAACTATTTTTTTTTTCAGATCCTCAGAGAGTTTTGTCATGAGGTGCCACGTTGAACTTCCAGTGACCAGTATGAGTGAGAGCGATAACACCAAATTTAACACACCTGCTCCCCATTCATACCTGAGACCTTGTAACACTAATAAGGCACATGACACCGGGGAAGGAAAATTGGGCCCAATTTGTACATTTTCACGTAGGGGTGTACTCACTTTTGTTGCCAGCGGTTTAGACATTAATGGCTGTGTGTTGCGTTATTTTGAGGGGACAGACAATTTACACTGTTATACAAGCTATACACTCATTACTTTACATTGTAGCAAAGTGTCATTTCTTCAGTGTTGTCACATGAAAAGATATAATAAAATATTTACAAAAGTGTGAAGGGTGTACTCACTTTTGTGAGATACTGTATATATTTCTAAGTCCAAAAACCAAACTCTTTTTTTTCTTTCAAAATTTTTATTATTTTCAAAAGAAACAGATACATGTTATACATCGACAGCAAGGTACAATGCAGCATAACATCAAATACCTCCTATAGGCTTGGAATGGGCGAACTCACTTATATCTATGAAAAGCAAAAAAATATCGTTCAATGTGAGAATTTTGAGGTGGGTTAGGCGATGTCTCACGATAAACGTGCCTTGCAATGTCTGGTTCCAGACGTCCCCGGGAGCTCCCCCAACACCCCTAAAGGGATCATACTGTGCCAGGACAGCCACTCCGGGACATCCGGTGTGCAGCCACTCTCAATGGTGGGTAACGAGCCGAGCACTGCTTGTGTGGAGATGCCATGAGCACCTAGCCTCAGAGCCTCTAGGGAGGGGGCTCTTCTGCTTAAGAGCCTGGAGACACTTGTACTCCTCTGATATGTAGGATGTAGTATAAGTCCACATCATACCTAAGCAAGGTAGGTCAGACTAATAAGAAAAATGTAAAATAAATAAGAAAATGGAACAAGAGGTAAAGAGAGAAAGAAGGGGGGGGGGGGAAGAACTAGGAGCCATACAGCAGGTAGTCGGCTGTAGGGAAATTTGTGAAGCTTACTTGTTATTCTTGTATCCCGGGGATGAGGGAGATACCCACGTGTTTGACCCATGGTTCCCAGGTGGAATCAAACTGTGCTTTGGAGTCTAGCAAGATACTGGTCAATTTCTCCTGGGACATCATCCATGATATTTTACGCTTGGCAGCTGAGAAAGATACCCCTGACCATTTCCTGGCTTTTGCAATTGTCAGCGCCCTGGAGGATAAAATGGATTAATTTGCGATTCCATTTAGGAGTCTTTGGGATGTTAGCGTTCAGGAGGGCCACCGCGGGGGTTTTGGGGATCTGGAGGTTTGTCACTTTTTGGATAAGGTTAAACATCCTCTTCCAGAAAGGCCTAATTTTGGGGCATTCCCACCATACATGGGCCATGGAGCCATTCAGTTCACATCCCCTGAAGCACTGGGGGTTTGCAGAAGAATACATGAGGGCTAATTTAGAAGGTGTGAGATACCATCTGGTCATCACTTTGAGATTAGATTCAATTAAGGAAATATTCTTTATCCCCTTATAGGCTCTGGAAAAGGATTTCTGCCATTTGTTGAGATCCCATTGAATTTGTAGATCCGTTTCCCATGCTGACAGGAGTTTTGTCTGCCTGCTGAGCTAGAGATTGGTATATTACAGAGATTCCACCCCTCTGATCTGTGGCCTGTCCTGACCATAACTCATAGGGAGTAAACCTAGGAGGGATGGGTTTCCCTTTCCATATTTTGTAAAGATAGTAGTGCTGTATTTGGTGAAATCTGAATTTCTCCTCCCTCTGGATATCCAGTTGTTGCTCACAAAATTTTGTAGTTATTGGGCCTGTTGCAGTAAAGAAGTGTCCGTCTCTTGTCTAGCCACCACTTAAAGGATTTTATATCCAGTCCGGGAGCAAAGTCAGGGTTGTTGAATATGTGAGCCAGGGGACAACATTCCAAGGTTATAGAGGTATGAGTTTTCAATGTGTCCCAAAGGGATAGGGATTGTGAAAGGATCGGAGAGTGAATGGGGGGTCTTTCCTTGGAAGAGATCCAAAGTAAATAGTCGGGGGTGTAGGTGGGTGCCGCCTGTCTCTCTATTTGAATCCAGTCTAGTTTTTCGGTTCTGGAGTAGATTGTAGAAAGCTGAGCAAGTCTCACTGTCTGATAGTACCAAAGCAGTCTTGGCAGTCCTAGTCCTCCCTGTGTACGCTGTCTGAATAGAGTGTTTCTAGGCAACCTATGTCCTGCTCCCCCCAGATAAACCTGACAATTTTCCTTTGGAGTGATTGCAAATGGTTTTTCCTAAGGTTAAGCGGAATAACTCTAAATAGGTAAAGCAGTCTGGGGAGTAGTGTCATTTTTATTGAGTGGATCATACCCAGCCAGGATAGTTCTTTATTGGCCCAGGTCTTCAGCTTCGATTCCATTTTCCGGTAGGAGGGAGGGAAGTTTGCTGACTACAATTGGTCTATTCTGGTGGTAAGGTTTATCCCTAGGTATTCTATTTAAGAGGTGTTCCATCTAAACTTAAAAGAGCTTTGCAGCGTCTCCACTGTGGCTGGTTTCAGGGATATGTTGAGAGCATGGGATTTGTCATAGTTTACCCTGAGGCCCGAGATCTTTTTGAAATCTTTCAGGAGTGTACATTCGGAAGGGACGTGATGGGAGAAGTTATGAAAAGTAACATATCTTCTGCGAAGAGACTGTATTTTTGTAATTGGGAACCACAAGAGATTTCTTAAATATTGGGATTGGAGCGGATCACTACTGCCAGTGTTTCAATGGCTATGGCAAATATTAAAGGGGAAAAGGGACAACCCTGTCTGGAGCCCCTAGCAATGTTAAAAGGTTTGGATAGATGTCCACTGAGGTGAATCAGTGCTGTTGGTGTAGAGTAGAGTGAATGTAAAATGCCCAGAAAGCGCTTCCCGAACCCCCATTGCTCTAGAAAAGTGAATAAAAAGGGCCATTCGACTGTGTCGAAGGCATTGTGCAGGTCAAGGGATAAAAGCATCCCTTCTTGTTTGGGACCCCCATCCCAACCTGTTTGTAGGAGGGAGACTAGATCAATGGCCCTTCTGATTTGGTCTGGCCCCTGTCTGCCTAGAATGAACCCTACTTGGTCCTTGTGGACATAACGATTTGTAAAGGAGGATAAGCGGTTGGCTAGGATTTTCGTTAGAATTTTGAGGTCATTATTAATGAGGGAGATTGGTCTGTAATTCTCAACCTCTTCTGGATTTTTATTAGGTTTGGGGATTACTGTTATGTAGGCGGTATTGAGTTGAGGATCTAAGGGAGAGCCGTGTGTCTTTGCGTTAAAGAATTTTGCCATATGAGGTGCTAATGTGTCTTTGAAGGCTTTGTAATATGGCACGGATAGGCCGTCGGGCCCCGGCGCTGAGCCTGTTTTTAGGCTTTTAATGACCTCCCTTATTTCTTCGACCATGATGCTCGCCTCCAGAACGTCCCTGTGGTCTTTGGTTAACTTTGGGATCGGTAGATCTCGGAGGAAACCGAATAACAAGGGGTCTTTATTTGTTGGTATCGTGCTATAGAGGTTGGTGTAAAAACCTCGAAAGGCTTCTAAAATTTTGTTGGGGTCAGCTGATGGGGGATTGCCTGCTAATCTAATCTTAGGTAGACAGTGGGTACGCAGTCGTGGGGATAACATCGGTCCTATTTTATCTTTTTGGTTGTAGAATCTAGCTCTACTCCAGCGGATGTGTTTCTCCACTTTTACCGTGAGGGCCATATTCAATTCTTCTTGTGTTGGCTTTTGAGGTCAGGAAAAGTCTTTTCTAGTTTTTTAATGTCCAACAGTCTTTCTTTCTTTCTTCAGTTGGGTTGCTATGCTGATGATTTTGCCCCTAATGGTGGCTTTGTGTGCAGCCCAGAGGGTCTCAGGGGAGATGTCATCTGCATTGTTGAGTAGGAAGTATTCCTTCAGGGATTTCTCTATCTCGGTAACGTTTATAGGGTCACTCAGGATGGATTCGTTAAGTCACCAGTGTGCTCCTATTGGCCTAGTGAGGGAGTTCTGCATAGTGAGGAGGATTAGCGTGTGGTCTGACCAGGCAGTGTCGATAATGGTCGCCTTCTGTGTCAGTGGTATTAGGGTACTAGAAGATGATCTATTCTGGCGTATGATTGATGGGGGGCTGAGAAGTGTGTATAGTCCCTTTTTGAGGGATTAAGTTCCCTCCATATGTTGATCAGACCGTGAGAGTGGAGGGTTTTTGCTATGTTCAAGCTTGCTTTGGTGGGGCGTGTCAGTAGGTCCTTGGGCGGTTTTGATTTGTCGAGCCCTGATTGAAAGCTATGTTTAAATCACCTCCAAAGATGACCTTGCCTTCTACTAGGGGTAACAAGGTTTTGAGGAGTATTTGGAAAGAATTTGGTTTGGCCTTTATTGGTTTCATAGTAGGAGATTATTGAGTAAATGTTGCCCTCAATAGAGCCTTTGACAAGGATAAATCTACCCTCAGGGTCTCTATAGTCAGAGATGTGGGAAAACTTGCTATTCTTCGAGAACAGTATTGCTACTCCTTTGGTTTTGTTAGCGGCGTTTGCCAGATAGAATGTCGTGTAGTGTGAGTGTAGGAATTTGGGGCTGTATCGGCTCGGAAAATGTGTCTCTTGGACCAAGACTATGCCTAATTTCAGGGAACGGTAGTTTGTTTACTAGGGCTATTGAAACCCTGTGCATTGTGAGTGGCAATTCGAAGGTCCTTCCCTGTCACATTCACATTAGGCATCTGGACAGAGGGGAGGAATGCTGCAAAGATGTCTGCCACTTACCCTGAGATGGCTTCTCCTTAGGGGTTCTGGAAGTTGAGGGGGCTGCGTTCATAACACACCTGGGATCCAGTGCGTCAAAGTACCTGCTGAATGGCTTGAGAAAAGGAAGAGATTAGGCAGGGAAGGGGAGGGGGAAAAGAACAAAACATAGAGTAGTGTCTTCTAGGAAGACAATCCGTGCCTGGTGAGGGCACCATCCAATAGGCAGCGGCAACCTCTGATAGAGGGCCGATGACCCATGCCACAGAGGCGAAAAATCTGCTTCTGCGGGATGGGTGGAGACGCAAGAGTGTCATCCCTGCCTCTTGCTTCTATGTTTAACTTGGTAATCTAAGAACACAACTAACACAGCAGAATGCCAGCATCAAAAGGAAAAATAAAGGAAGAACATCAGAATATTAATAAAGAAAAAAGCGCCTAGAGATCAAAGGGCACAGCCTATATTGGGTTCTTCTGCAGCAGTCAACTCCCAGTACCCTGCCCCCCTAATGGAGGGGGGAGAGGGTGGGGGGAGCTCCCCCACAAATTGAGAGCCGTTTGGTGTCCTTGTAGTCGCCCTCGTCAGGATGCTGTACTGGGTCCAGCAGGGTATCCCTGAGCTCTTCAAGTTCTTATGGGCTTGTTTCTTCTTGCTGAGTTCCCGACATGTGGCGAAGAGACTGTAGGGATGGAGCCAGGTTAGCATACGTGGAAGTACCAGACTGACACATTGAGGTATGCCGGCCCAGCTTAAAATGTCCAAATGTTCAAGGACGGGAGTCTCCGACGGGAGTCTCAAAAGGCTTAAAAAAAACCTCCAAAAATAAAAGTAGCTTGTGTGGAATGATGAACTGGGAGTTGAAACGGGAGGAAACCTGAAGATCGGCAACTAAGGGAAGGTAAGGAGCTCTGGGCTCCATCGACAGAGGGGACTACTGTTCCATAGTGGGATGTCCTATTGAGGACAATTTGAAATGGAAGTTTTGTGAGTTCCCCTTAAGGGGATCTTCCTTCTTTGGCCTTCTTGGTTTTCCCTTTATTCCAGAGTGGGGAAACCGGGCTTTGTGGTGGTGGTCTTTTGGTGGAGCCTCCCGGAGCTAAAGTGAAGTCCATGGGTGCTTCCTGGGAAATCAGCTTTAGGTGGAGGAAGAGTTTGTCCCCCTCTGGGAGGGTGGAAAAGGAGTAGGCTTTGCCTTGAATGGTGAATTTCACTGCAAATGGGAAGGCCCAGTGATATTTGATGTCCTATTGGGACAATACAGTGAGGAGAGGTTTAATGGTTCAACGCTTCTGGATAGTTGACGGGGCCAGATCCGCAAATATTTGTATTTGGTGGCCTCGGCAGGTGACTTGCTGTTTGAGGCGGGATTGTCTCATGACTTCCTCCTTTAAGGAGTAAAAGTGGGGCTTGACGATTACATCCCTCGGGGAGCCGTCCTTCCTGGGGGGACCGAGGGCTCTGTGGGTCCTGTCCGGCTCTGTGGGGGGGAAGTGTTGGGTATAAGCTCCTTGATGAGGTCCTGTATCGCTGGGGGGATGTCCGTGATGTTTTCGTGGAGGCCTCGGACTCTGGAATTATACTCCTGGACCTGTTCTCGAGGTCGTCTATCCTTGAGAGGGCAGTTTCCACTTGGTCCTGAAGGACCTGGATGTGGGCTGCGTTCTGATTAGTATGAGTGACTGTAATGTCCAGTTTGGTTTCTATCGCTTCCATTCTGGCGCCTAAGTTAGAGAAATCTGATTTAATGTCCCTGGTGATTTGGGAGGCTGTATTAGCAAGACCCCTTTCCAATAGAGCTGAGAATTTGATGAAAAGGTCGTCCTGCAGAGAGGACAGGCCCTAATTTGGTAGACTGGGGGTGGGGGTAGCATGGTGGAATGGAGGAGCTGGCCCGGGCAGGGACAAGTTGTATTCCTCCATTGTCATGCTCAGCAATGATTCACTGGAGGCTGGGGAAGGAACTTGAGGGTATTGAGGAAATCCCTGGGCCATTGTGAGTATGTCAGTGAGGCTGGTGAAATCACTTGCCTCCTGTCTTGTGCCTGCTCATCGTAGGTCGCATGCTGCTGTGTTGAAGAAGGGGTGGCGGCCATGTTGGAGTGCCCACTCTGTACTGCTCTGTCAAATTCCGGACCCAGGTCTCGTCTAACCGTCTGTCCAGGCATCCGGGGGGGTTCCCAGGGGCGTCCTGAATGCTGGTGGGTCCTTGTACTCCCTAACCGGGACGTGCTGTGCTCGCAGTGGAGGCCGGGGCTCCCTCCTCAGAAGGAGGAGGCGGCGGCCATCTTGGTCCTCCCACTGCATCTTGTTCTGTGGAAATCCGGTCTCAGGACACTACTCCCAGCCGGTCCGCATATCTAGGGGAGATCCCGGGGGTCCTGAATGTTAGTGGGCTCTTGTTTTCCCTTGCAGGGATGCGCTGTGCCCGCTGTGTAGGCCGGAGCTCCCTCCTCAGGAGGAGGAGGCGGTGGCCATCTTGGTACACCTGCCGCGTCTAGCTCCGGTGAAATTCAGTACCAGGACGCCTTTCCCAACTGGTCTGGACTTCAAGGGGAGCTGCCGTTTCGCTTTCTTGTGTTTTTTGTCCCGTTCAGATCGTGGGGCAGGGGTGATGCGGCGCTCCCAGCTCAGTCAGCCATGTCGGAGCTCCCGTGCATGCGCTCTGACCAAGCTCTTTTTTTACTAAATTAGGCTTCAAACTCTAAATTATACTGATTGATAATCAATACATTCCTCTAGAGAGTATTCTTTTCCTTTTAAAATACAAATGTCTATAAACCTCCTCCAAAGTAGAAGGTTTTCTTTATGTTTTTTTTTTTTTTAAGTATTCTTGCTCGCATTAGATATTTAACAAAAAGTTTGCCAAAATAGGAGAATATTTTGCTTCTTTGCGAAACTCTACTACCTGTTAGATAGCTAGAACTCTAAAAATTGCAAAATAAATCCTCTATGCAGTAAATAATTTTACTATCTGTTAAATCATATTAACTGCTTCTATTCCTGTGGTAAACCCATTATATCTTATATAAGGACCTTATGTCCCTGATGAACAAAGATATATCCAGTCTTAAATATTAATTAATTTATCATTTCAAGAGACTATTCTATGTAACAAGGAAGATTCTTAATAAAGGGCTGCAAAAATACTGTGTATCTATAAACTGGCCTATAGGATTTAGAACAGTGTTGTAATAGTGCACAATAAAAACACAATGCTTGGGGGCGCATACGCGGAGCCGAGCGGAGCAGACATGCCCGCCTGAAGCTCCGCTACCTGGAGAAAGGTAAAGCCATATTACGGCGGGTGTACAGTAAACACCCGCACTCATACATTACCCACCTGTGCCCACAGTATTCCTGACCTAGGAGGATTCATCCCCAGGGGTCCTAGTCTAAAAATGAAACCCCAATCTAACAAGGCAGCGCTGCCTCAGAATAAGATTAAAAAGGCGCCACAGCCGTCTGCCTCAGGAACTTCCAGCAGTGCTGCTAAGCTTTCAAAGGCACATAATTCCTCACAAACTCTGTCAAGTAATTCAGCCTTAGACAGTGTACATTTGGAGGATGCTCCTAAGGATGAAATAGCTTCACCAGCTTTGTTACAACAAATAGATAAAATGCTTCAGAAAGCATTAAAACGCACATCAGACCATATTACAACTAGCCTGACTAAAGAGATTAGATAACTGGGTCAACGCATGTCGATACTTGAAATCAGAGTAGATGACATAGAAAATTATACTGTAAATTTTTCTACAGAAATCGAAAATCTCAAGGAATAAAATATTTTCAGACAAGACTGGAGGACTATGAAAACCGTGCTAGACGTTCTAATCTGCGCATTAGAGGTATTCCTGAAACTGTAATTGAACTGCAATATAACAGCACTCTTTCAGGAATTACAACCAGCTATCCCTGTGGAGCGCTTAGAAATGGACTAAAAAAATCTGACGGTCCACCTCACAATATCATCTCAAAGTTACATTTCTGCAAAACAAAAGAACAACTATTAGCTGCAGCAAGAAATAAAGAATCTCTCACCTTCCAAGGCAATAACTACCAGCTTTTTGCAGATTTATCCCAACTTACTATCAACAATCAACAAAAGAAGGGCTTTGAAACACCTATTACAAGTATTACAACGCAATCAAATAACATATCAATGGGGATTTCCCTTTTCAGTGCGTTTCACTTTTCAAGGTTGCAGATTTATATGTCATTCTGCAAATAACCTCCAAACAACTCTCCAAGACATGCACCTATTTAACCACTTCAGCCCCGGAAGGATTTACCCCCTTCCTGACCAGAGCACTTTTTACACTTTGGCACTGCGCCGCTTTAACTGCTAATTGCGCGGTTATGTAATGCTGTACCCAAACAAAATTTGCGTCATTTTCTTCCCACAAATAGAGCTTTCTTTTGATGGTATTTGCTCACCTCTGCGGTTTTTATTTTTTGCGCTATAAACGGAAAAAGACCGAAAATTTTGAAAAAAAATGATATTTTCTAATTTTTGTTATAAAAAAAATCCAATAAACTCAATTTTAGTCATACATTTAGGCCAAAATGTATTCGGCCACATGTCTTTGGTAAAAAAAATGTCAATAAGTGTATATTTATTGGTTTGCGCAAAAGTTATAGCGTCTACAAACTACATACATTTTCTGGAATTTACACAGCTTTTAGTTTATGACTGCCTATGTCAATTCTTGAGGTGCTAAAATGGCAGGGCAGTACAAACCCCCCCCCAATTACCCTATTTTGGAAAGTAGACACCCCAAGGAAATTGCTGAGAGGTATGTTGAGCCCATTGAATATTAATCTTTTGTCCCAAGTGATTGAATAATGACAAAAAAAAAATTACAAAAAGTTGTCACTAAATGATATATTGCTCACACAGGCCATGGGCATATGTGGAATTGCACCCCAAAATACATTCAGCTGCTTCTCCTGAGTACGGGGATACCACATGTGTGGGACTTTTTGGGAGCCTAGTCGCGTACGGGGCCCCGAAAACCAATCACCACCTTCAGGATTTCTAAGGGCGTAAATTTTGGATTTCACTCCTCACTACCTATCACAGTTTTGAAGGCCATAAAATGCCCAGATGGCACAAAACCCCCCTAAATTACCCCATTTTGGAAAGTAGACACCCCAAGCTATTTGCTAAGAGACATGTTGAGTCCATGGAATATTTTATATTTTGACACAAGTTGTGGGAAAGTGACAATTTTTTTTTTTTTTTGGCACAAAGTTGTCACTAAATGATATATTGCTCACACAGGCCATGGGTATATGTGGAATTGCACCCCAAAATACATTTAGCTGCTTCTCCTGAGTATGGGGATACCACATGTGTGGGACTTTTTGGGAGCCTAGCCGCGTACGGGGCCCCGAAAACCAATCACCGCCTTCAGGATTTCTAAGGGTGTAAATTTTTGATTTCACTCTTCACTGCCTATCACAGTTTCATAGGCCATGGAATGCCCAGGTGGCACAACCCCCCCAAATGACCCCATTTTGGAAAGTAGACACCCCAAGCTATTTGCTGAGAGGCATGGTGAGTATTTTGCAGCTCTCATTTGTTTTTGAAAATGAAGAAAGACAAGAAAAAAAAATGTTTTTATCTTTTTTCAATTTTCAAAACTTTGTGACAAAAAGTGAGGTCTGCAAAATACTCACTATACCTCTCAGCAAATAGCTTGTGGTGTCTACTTTCCAAAATAGGGTCATTTGGGGGGGGTTTGTGCCACCTGGGCATTCCATGGCAGTGAAGAGTGAAATCAAAAATTTACGCCCTTAGAAAGCCTGAAGGCGGTGCTTGGATTTCGGGGTCCCGCACGCGGCTAGGCTCCCAAAAAGTCCCACACATGTGGTATCCCCGTACTCAGGAGAAGCAACAGAATGTATTTTGGGATGTAATTTTACATATTCCCATGGCATGTTTGAGCAATAAATCATTTAGTGACAACTTTGTGCAAAAAAAAAAAAAAAAAATTGTCTCTTTCCCGCAACTTGTGTCACAATATAAAATATTCCATGGACTCGACATGCCTCTCAGCAAATAGCTTGGGGTGTCTACTTTCCAAAATGGGGTCAGTTGGGGGGGGTTTGAACTGTCCTGGCATTTTATGCACAACATTTAGAAGTTTATGTCACACATCACCCACTCTTCTAACCACTTGAAGACAAAGCCCTTTCTGACACTTTTTGTTTACATGAAAAAATTATTTTTTTTTGCAAGAAAATTACTTTGAACCCCCAAACATTATATATATTTTTAAAGCAAATGCCCTACAGATTAAAATGGGTGTTTCATTTTTTTTTTTCACTCAGTATTTGCGCAGCGATTTTTCAAACGCATTTTTTGGGGAAAAAAACACACTTTTTAAAATTTGAATGCACTAAAACACACTATATTGCCCAAATGTTTGATGAAATAAAAAAGATGATCTTAGGCCGAGTATATGGATACCAAACATGACATGCTTTAAAATTGCGCACAAACGTGCAGTGGCAACAAAATAAATACATTTTTAAAAGCCTTTAAAAGCCTTTACAGGTTACCACTTTAGATTTACAGAGGAGGTCTACTGCTAAAATTACTGCCCTCGATCTGACCTTCACGGTGATACCTCACATGAATGGTGCAATTGCTGTTTACATATGACCCCAGACCGACGCTTACGTTCGCCTTAGCGTGAGAGCAGGGGGGGACAGGGGTGCTTTTTTTTTTTTTTTTTTTTTTTTATTTTTTTTTTTGCTTTTTTATCTTATTTTTAAACTGTTCCTTTTTTTTTTTTGAAAAATATTTATTGGGTTTTATAGCATACAAAAGTATAAAAACTTAGTGTAGCAAAAGTTACAGAGTATTATCCGTTACAATCTATAACATTCAATGACTTCTCATAATAGTTGAAATACAAGCTTGTCATATCGGTTAGAACAAGGGAGAAGTAACAGAAAACATAAAAATAAAAGAAAATTAGGGGAAAGGGAAGACAGGGGAGTTCATGTTTGCCATCTCATCAACACTATAAGTCGCAACTTTGCTTGACATATGAAATCTTAACATCTAAATACCTTCAGGAGTGGAGGCAGCGTTTGAATAAACATGGGGGGGGGTGGATGCCAAGGGGCACAATGGATTTGTGGATATCCTACGGTGGGTTAAAAGTAAAGGAATCTGGGGTGGGGGGTATTTTGAGTCGGCCAAGGGAGTTGGTGAGATCTTTTGTCAAGTACCATTTCGTGTAGCGAAATGGGTTCATTATCTCGATCAGAGCCTGCGAAGCGAATGTGGCTTCAATGTATTTCCTCCATCTTTTGAAAAAACGGGAAGTCGATCGGAGATTAAGGGTGATGGTGTCCAGTCTCTCTAGGTAGAAAAGTGATGCCAGGGCTTTTTTAAACATTGTTAGGGTAGGAGGAGTAGCTGATATCCAGTGAGACATAATAGTCCTGCGGGGCACTAGGAGACATAGGTGAGCCCAGTGTGGAATATTTTGTGAGACCGCCGTTGGCGATGAGGATGAAGGGGGTATGCTGAACAGGCATAATAGGCGGTCCTTGGTGCACTGAGTTTTGTGGACTTCGTTGATGTAAGTGATCACCTTAGTCCAGTAAGCATCAATCTTGTTGCAGTCCCAAAGCCTGTGCAGTAAAGTGGGGCGAGGTAAGTTACACCAGGTACATTGCGCTTGGGTGGGGTCTTTCTTGTTGAAGCGAAAAGGGAAATAAGCTCTGTGAATGATCTTGAATTGTGTCTCTCTCCAAGATTCAGAAGTAGTAAGGTTACGGACTGTCTTGTACCCCTCAAGGATTTTTTCTGGCAGAGATTCGTCATCTAATACGTGTGACCACTTTGGAAAGGGTTTGAGGGCATACTTCTGTGTTTGGTGTTGTATGAGACAAGAGTAAATATTGGAGATGGAGTAGTTATTGCTTTTGATGAGAGTATCAATGCAGGATGTTTCAAGTGGGTTGGTGCTAGGTCCCGAGCAGGATTTAAGATAGCTGATGAGTTGGTGATAGAAGAAGACATGAGTTGGTGGTAGGGAGTACTCCCTCATCAGGGTTTGAAATGTTTTGAATTTGCCCGATTTGCTGAGATAGAGAGATGAGACATCTGTGAGGCCTTTAAGTTTCCATTGGTCAAAAGCTTTATGGATGATAGATGGAAGGAACATAGGGTTCCCTTGTATTTTGAGGTATTTGGAGATGCTGGATGGTACTTTGAGCAATTTTCTTACTTCTCTCCATGCAATAACCGTGTCCTTAATGATTACACTTGTTTTGAGGTGGGGGGGGTAATGTATTGGGATTAGAATGAAGGATGGTCAAGAGGTCATATGGGTGCACCATAGCCTCTTCTAAGGATAGGTTAGAATATTTAGACCCACCAGTTAGCCAGTCTAAGCCCTGTCTAAGTAAACATGCCAGGTTGTAGAAACGCATATTGGGTAATCCCGCCCCGCCCTCGCCCTTCGGGAGACATAATTTCTGTAGCGCTATGCGAGGTTTCTTGTGAGACCATATAAAGGCAGTTAGGGCTTTCTGGAGTTTTTGGATGTCTGAATGCTTAATTAGAAGAGGTATGGTCTGCATTGGGTAAAGTAGGCGTGCGAAAGACACAATTTTGAAAAGGTGGCATCTCCCAAAGAGCGAGAGAGGTAGGGATCCCCAAGCCTCCAACTCCTTCACAATTTTGGTTATCAATGGGGGGTAATTTAAAGAGTACAGAGATGATGGTTCACGTCCTATTTTAATGCCCAGGTATGTAATGTGTTGGTTGGCTATGGCCAGGGGGGATAGATGTTTCCATTTACTGGAGAGATGGGGGTGTAATGGTAGGATTTCGCTTTTATCAAAATTGATTCCAAATCCCGAGCAAAGTCTGAAGTCTGAAAAAAGTTGTTTGAGTCTGTCAAAGTCTGTTATGGGATCGGTGGAGAACAATAGTATGTCGTCTGCAAATAGCGCCGAACGAAGAGTGTGGTTCTCCAGAGTGATGCCACTGATTCCATCAGCTGAATTTAGTATTCTGGACAGGGGTTCGATTGCTAGATTGAACAGGAGTGGAGACAGGGGGCATCCCTGTCTCGTTCCTTTTGTTAATGGGATCGTGTCTGAGATAAAGTCAGGGGTTACAAGACGTGCGGTAGGGGATGCGTACATTTGTGAAAGAAATCGCATAATCGGTCCTGAGAATCCGAATTGTGTCATCACTCTGAAGAGCCAAGAGAAACTGATGTTGTCAAAGGCCTTTTCGGCGTCTAATGACATGATGGCAATGTCTTGGTTGGGGTGAGTTTTGGCGTATTCCAGAGCCATTAACACTTTGCGAATGTTTAGGGTGGCCGATCTGCCCGAGACGAAGCCAGATTGGGCTGGGTGTTATAATGATGGTAGTAGGGGAGCCAGTCGCGTCGCAATTATTTTGGATAGGATTTTGACATCGACATTGATTAATGATATCGGTCGGTACGAGCCCGGTAATAGGGGATCTTTCCCTTTCTTAGAGATTAGTTTAATGTGGGCCTGTGTCCCCGTGGGAAGATAGGGCCCTCCGTCCCACATAGCTGCGTATACATGTTTTAAGGTGTCCGGGATAAATTCCCTGGTCATTTTATAGAATTCGGCGGTGTATCCGTCGGGTCCCGGGGCTTTGGCCGAGGCCATGTCTTTGATCGTAGATCGAATATCATCAACAGTAATGGGGGCATTAATCGTCTCTAATTGTGTGTGACTGAGTTTGGGTAGACGTATTTTGTTGAGCAGTAAGTCAGTAGTAGGTAAGTCAGTTGGGTCGGCTTTGTATAAATTAGTGTAATATTCCACGAGTAGGTTGCTAATGTCGGCTGGGGAGGTGACCAGAGAGTTTGTCTTAGCTCTAAGAGCCATAATACGGGTAGGACGTCTGGGGCCTGAGGACATCTTGGCCAGGAGCCTACCAGCCTTGTTTCCGAATCTATGAAAATGTAGCTGAGAATATGACGTTTTGGCCGCTTCATGTTGTTCTGCCCAGAGGTCAAAGGTGCTTTTGGCCTGTCTCCATTTTTGTATGTTCTCTGTGGTGCGGTTTAATGTGAGCTGTTCATGTGCCAAGCGTAGGGTTTCGCTTGACTCAGTATATTGTTGCTTGGCTCTTTTTTTAAACTGTGTTGTGTATGAAATTATTTTACCCCGTAGAAAGGCCTTGCCTGCTTCCCAGAATAGGTTAGGGTCTGTAATGTGAGCTCCATTAGTGGAGATGTATTCCTCCCAGGCACAATATAGTGTATGTTGAAAGTCCTCATTGCCAACTAAATAGGAGGGGAAGCGCCAGGTAGGAGAGGGAGAGGAGCGAGCTGTTTGGGTTAGATGAACCACGATTGGGCTATGGTCTGAGATCACTGCTTTCTGTATGTCTGGTGCGTTTATTACGGAGCTTAGGGCGGGGGAGGCAAAGAAATAGTCTATACGTGAGAACGTATTGTGCGGGGGCGAAAAAAAGGTGTATTCCCGATCCGTTGGATGCATTAAGCACCAGACATCCACAAAGTGCATGGAGGCGACGGCTTGTGACAGTAGGGTAGATGCAGATGATGAGGGGGTACGGGTGTGTGATCTGTGTGTAGGGGAACCTGTGCGATCAGCTAGGGAGGACATGACTGAATTAAAATCCCCACCCAATAGGTGTAGCGTCTCTGGTGTGGTTAGCACCCATTTCACTAAGTCTTGAAAGAAGGAGGTGTCAGGAGAATTGGGAGCATAGATGTTGGTAAGTGCTACAGGCTTGTCATCTATAGTCAGATGTAGAGTCAGTTTCCTTCCTTCCGAGTCAATCTTGACGTCTCTGACAGTGTGCTGTAAATTCTAGTGTAGAAGGATTGCAACACCCGCTTTGCGGCCTACTGCTGGTGAGCCATAAACAGAGCCCACCCACAGTTTACGAAGACGCTGTAGGTCGTCTGCAGCCAGATGTGTCTCCTGAAGTAGAGCCACATCTGCCCGGAGACGACGCAAGTGTCTGAGGATAGACATACGTTTGTTTGGGGAGCGGAGCCCCTTAACATTCCACGAGACAAACTTTAGGTGACTCCCAAGTGCAGACTGTGACATAGTTGATATTTAAAAGCGTTTTGGTTGAGGGGTTTGTATAAGGACCCCTTTGTAGATGTGCTATCTACCTCTTGAGAGCCATCAAAGCGCCTCAAAGCCCCTGAAGACATATGAACTAAGCTGGCAAACATGAACTTAAACTTCTCTAAGCAACAACAAATTATAAACATTAATAAGGCAGTATTTCGTATAAGGAAATACATAACGTGAGTTGTGGACTTCTCTTTTTTCCACATGAGGTCTCACCTATCTAGTTAGCATAGCTCCCATCGACTGCAAGCTCCTCACTTAGGGGCAGGGTGGTAGCAACGGGGGGTGGGGATAGGGATTTTAGGGGAGAGGAAAGAGGGATAGGGGGGAGGGGGTATAGGATAGGAAGGGAGAGTAGTCTAGGGGGGGGATCCCCTGAGGGGGTAGTGCAGGTTTGAAGCAATCGATGGTGAGGTATGCCACACACAGGGGAGGGCCCCCCTCTTAAAATTAGGCATAAACAGACCAGAAAATAGAAAATACAAGAGATTACAACATTGCATGTGTCCCTGAAAAGGAAATTTTCCCAGGTATTGGGGGACTATCTCTGTTATTGAGTTCCATGACCATAACAGTATAGCTGCATAACTTTTAGCTGCGTACTTTTCAGCTACAGGTTGGGAGGGGTAGTGCTCCACAAGGAGCATGTACGGCAGTTTATAAGGTCATCATCAATAGCATCCTCCTCATAATAATAAAACATTTTAAGAGAAAGAAAGGGTATGAGATGGGTTGATACTACCCGTTAGAAGATGGCGATGTGGAAAAGGTGGTGATGTGGAGTCCTTCGACGATTCCTTCAATGATTCTCAGAGCGGTCTTCCTGGTTGGTGGAGTGGCTGCGTTTGTATGGAGGTTTGGTCGGGCTTCGGGGGTGTTTGGGGGGACCATATGCATGCTGTGAAGATGACGATGGAGATCCCTCTGTCGCGGCGCTGTGTTCCATTTCGGAGCTTCTGTTGGTTAGGTAGGTTTCCGCCTCTTCAGGTGTGTGAAAGGTGAGTTGCTCCCCTTCAGGTGTTTGAACGCGGAGGACAGCTGGATAGGCTAGGGAGAATCGGGTTTGGGTGCGGTGCAGAGTGGAACATACCGAGGAGAATGCCTTGCGTTGTTTCATTACCTCTATGGAATAGTCCGCGAAAAGCAGCAGTTTCGCGCCATCTACCACCAGTGAGCGCGTGCGACGAAATTTTTGCATTATGGCGTTTTTGTCGGCGTAGTTTAAGTATTTTACTATCACATGCCGAGGTTTAGTGCGCGTGTCAGAATATTGACCCATACGGTGTGCACGTGCAACAGTGCATGGTATGCGGAGGCCAAGTTGCTCTGGGATGGTTTTCGCACATATGTTTGTGAGGTGGGAGGCTGGGATCGACTCTGGTAAGCCAATGATGCGCAGGTTGTTCCTCCTTGAACGATTTTCCAAATCGTCCAGCTTGTCCCATATGTCTCTATATGAAGCATTGATACGTGCAAGTGCTGCAGATGAGGCTGTGCAGTCATCTTCAATTATAGAAATCCTTTCCTCTACCTGCGTAATGTGCTGGGCCTGAGCCTGGAGTTCTATGTGTAGCTGTTCCAGCCCTCTGTGTACCGCTGCGTCCACAGTGGCTGTTAGTGATGGCCCCAGTAGTTGCACTACAGCCTGGGCAATGTTGGCAGGGGATGCGGGGTCAGCCTCTGCCATTGCGGGGGCAGGGGGAGGTTGTGGCTGCTGCTGAGGCCGCTCTGCTGTGTCCGGAGCGGCCGCCATCTTGGCTGTGTCAGCCGCTATGTCTCCCGCCGGCGGAGATGTGGACGGGGGCGAGGACAGCGCCCGAGCGTAGGATCGCTCCACGCAGCGGTCCATGTCTGCCTGAGATGGAGCAGAGGCAGTAGGGGTTTCCCCCGGTGCTGTGGCTGGCTTAAATGCCGGTTATGTGAGGAGCTGTGCGGGAGCTGGAGCTGCTCACCTCCTCCTCATGTGGCGCCGGAACCGGAAGTCTAACTGTTCCTTTCATTTTTTTTTAAATCATTTTTATTTTTATCTCAGGGAATGTAAATATCCCCTATGATAGCAATAGGTAGTGACAGGTACTCTTTTTTGAAAAAATTGGGGTCTATTAGACCCTAGATCTCTCCTCTGCCCTCAAAGCATCTGACCACACCAAGATCAGTGTGATAAAATGCTTTCCCAATTTCCCAATTAGCGCTGTTTACATCCAGTGAAATCTAAGTCATAAAATGTTCGTAGCTTCCGGTTTCTTAGGCCATAGAGATGTTTGGAGCCACTCTGGTCTCTGATCAGCTCTATGGTCAGCTGGCTGAATCACAGGCTGCATTCTCAGGTTCCCTGTTGGGACAGGAGAGCCAGAGAAAAACACGGAAGACGGCGGGGGGGCATTCCCTCCCACTGCTTGTAAAAGCAGTCTAGAGGCTAATTAGCTGCTAGGATTGCTTTTACATGAAAGCCGACCGCTGGCTGAAAAGAATGATACCAAGATGATACCTAAACCTGCAGGCATCATTCTGGTATAACCACTCAAAGTCGTGAATGGCGTATCTGAAGACAAAAAAATGGTTAACAATAAAACACAGTAAACGGTAAAGTATAAAAAATTGCATACCTGAAAAGCAAACATGAAAAAACATAATAACAAAAAAATTGCAGAATAGAATACAGTAAAAAAGAGCAGAACAATTGAGAGAGAATAGAGAGAGAGAGAGAGAACAATAAAACGACAACTATTTTTTTTATGTTATATTTTTTTTGTGTTTTTTTTTTTTACACTTTTTTTTGTAACTAACTTTTATAACTGTAACCGGTTCCAGGTTCGGGTCTCTCAAAATGCGATGGCATCTTGGGAGACCCTGTGAATGTGTGCCTAGTCTGTGCAATGCTGTACCCTACACTAATACTCAACTAGTGTATGGTAGCGTTCAAAACATTCACCAATGCAAAGACCAGGATTGTCAGGATAGGAGGGACAATAATAGCAGGTGTCACGCCTATATCCGCACTTGCTGCAGACACAAAATCTTTTTTGGGGGGTTCGTTGGATAGGGGTACTCGGGAGGACATAAAAATGCCTCTCATGCAGCCGACTGCATTTGGTTGGGGACATGAATGGGGGAAGTACGGGTGCTGCAGAAGTGGTGGGTTCCCAATTAGGATTGGCGAATGCAGCAGGAAGGGCACTATGGGCACGAGGGGCCTGTTTGTCTTCTTCTTGGTGGCAGCGGGACACTACTTGTGCTTGCCACCTCACCAGCTTGAACTGCACTTATGGGACTCGCCACGTCACCAAGTGTTACTGCAGTGCTGGTTTGACTACGACCGGGGTGTACTAGGCCGCTGGTGCTAACCAGTTCACCAAAACGCTACCAAAAAAACTGTTAGCGATCGCAGGGATCAGGCCTGACTCTGCGAACGCTGCAGTTATGCGTTTAGTGTTTTGTAAGTGACAGTGATCGATCGATACTGCACTTGGGTGGGCTGGGCTGGGCTGGGCCGGGCGGAGGGGCAAAACGCAGGTGCTAGCAGGTATCTGGGCTGATCCCGCTAACACTGCGTTTTTGGGAACCCTAAACTGCTGTGGATGTTAGTATAGATCTGATCAGATCAGATATTGATCTGTTCAGATACTATACCACTAAGGGAGGTGTATGCTGCCTGCGTGGGTGTTAGCGGTACTGGCATATCACCGCCGGGCGATCAGGGGGCTAAACCTTTATTCAGTAATAAACGGCGGGTGCCCTGATACTATAAAAAATAAACTAACTAACCAGTGTCACCCATAACAGTTATACGGTGATCACTGGTGAAAGGGTTAACTAGGGGGCAATCAAGGGGTTAAAACCTTTATTAGGTAGTATATGGGGGTCCCTGACGCTATAAAACGCTGACGGCAAACCTAAATATTTAGCTCCCTAACTAGCGTCACCAGTGACACTAATACAGCGATCAGAAGAACGATCGCTTAGTGACACTGGTGACAGGGGGTGATCAAGGGGTTAAAACTTTATTAGGGGGGGTTAGGGGGGTACCCTAGACCTAAAGGGGGCTAACACTAACTGCCCTACCACACTAACTGTCACAAACTGACACCAATGCAGTAATCAGAAAAAAAAACAAAAAACAAAAAAACTGCTTGGTGTCAGTGTGACGGGGGGGGGGGGTGATTAGGGGGTGATCGGGGGGTGATCAGGGGTGTATTGTGTGCCTGGCATGTTCTACTGTATGTGTTTGTGCACTCACATCGATGTCTTCTCTCCTTGGCGCCGGAACGGAAAATACCGAGCCGAGGAGAGATGACATCATTTCCTCTGCTGCTGTTTACCATACAGCAGCAGAGGAATGATCCCATCGGCTGGGAGCGATCGGGAGGGGGGGCCACAAATGGATGGCCTCCCCCTCACCTCCGATCGCCGGGGGACAAATGCAGACCGCCTCAGGCACCGGGGGGGGTCCGATTGGACCCCCCACCCGTGGGAGGCAGATCACGTACAGGTACATGATTCTGCCTGCTCGTGCCATTCTGCCACAGTATATCTGCGTGAGGCGGTCGGCAAGTGGTTAACTCAGTGCAAAATCAAGAAACTACCCGCCGACGATCAGCGTCATCTTCATCAAACAGAAGGGTCGATGGTTCGAATCCCAACCACGACACTACCTGCCTGGAGTTTGCATGTTCTCCCTGTGCCTGCATGGGTTTCCTCCGGGTACTCCGGTTTTCTCCCACACTCCAAAGACATGCTGGTAGGTTAATAGGATCCTGTCTAAAATTGTCCCCAGTATGTATGAATGTGAATTAGGGACCTTAGATTGTAAGATCCTTGAGGGTAGGGACTGATGTGAATGTACATGTATATGTAAAGCGCTGCGTAAATTGACGGCGGTATATAAGTACCTGAAATAAATAAATAAATCAAACAAATCTTCTACACTTAATGGGAGAAATGAGCATCAGAGCTCACACAAGAGAAGTCACCTTTGCTCTCCTGACCCTGTTCCTGATGACTCCATGGACTGAAGAATGCTTTATATCCAGATTTCTTTTCTCTCTATTTGCTGTTTGAGTCCACCATATATAACTGTTCCTTTTACTTATTGCCTTTAATTGTTGTTTTTCTTCCATACTCAAACACACTATTCTGATAATAGAATATCTCATCCTTCCTCATAAATCCATATTTTTTGGAATATATTAATGTAACCAACACTTTTAATTCAAAATTTACTATGACCTACGACATCCAAAGTATTTCTTTTTTGGACCTCACAATATCCAAACACTCTGATGGCTCACTACAGAGTGAGCTATATAGAAAACCGAAAGCCAGTAATACCATTCTGGCTGCTTCTAGCTTTCATCCAAAGCCGTTGTTAGCATCGATACCATTTGGACAGTATATTAGGGCCAGACGCAACTGTTCTAGTGATGAACTTTTTGAAAAGGAAGCCCAATTATTGAGAACCAGATTGAGAGCACGCGGGTATACCAATGGTATCCTGAAGAAAGCTTATAAAAAGGCTAAAAACAAAATCCGTAATGAACTTTTGTTTCATAAAAAAAACAACTAAGGAGCAGGCTCCCATACTGGTAATCACAAAATATTGCCAGCAGCATAGACAGATCAAAGCTATCTTGCAAAAATACTGGCATTTACTTAGCATGGATCCCACATTGACACCTTTTGTTCCCACCCAACCACTAATTACTTACTGTAAAGCCACTTCTTTACGAGATAAATTGGTTCATAGTGAACACAAGAATGTAAAACAAAAAGGTATTAAATTAGCAGTAACATTCAAATGTGGCTCGTGAAATTATTGCCAGTATATGGACAATGCTAAAAATATATATTTACCCAACGGACAACTTTTTAAGCCCAAGCACTTTATCAATTGCCGCACTGCAGGGATAGTATATTTGCTGCGATGCAAGTGCAATTGTTACTATGTCGGCAAAACTAAATTGGAATTTTGGCGAAGAATCTACAGACACATTGTCAGCATTAAAAAGAAGGATCCTGCTCTCCCGTTAGGGAGACATAGGGAGTTATTAACAAAAGGAAAATCCACTTTGCACTACAAGTGCACTGCACTTCCAGGGGGGGGAGATTTTAATCAAATAATTACTACAGAGCGAATCAAGGTGGATATTTCACCTGGACGCTACTGTTTTTCCTGGCCTTAATGAAATATTTAGCCTCAAACCATATCCTGTAGGCTTTCAGTCAGGCAAGTGTGAACTTGACATTTAACATCACAATCTTTATCATTATCGCTTTTTTGATGCTGATTTTCTTTTAATATTGCTTACTATATATTACAATATCTAGTTTATGTTATTGTTTAGATTTTTGTCTTTTCTGTAATGGGTAATAACTATATTTGCTATATTGTAGAATTTTGCCCTTATGTAACCATTTGCGGTTGACTCAGCTTTGACCACAAGAGGTCACTATTCACATCCAGTGCACATACATGTATACCCTGTTCCATCTTGGACCCTGCAGGTTGGGCTATGCAGCGCTGTTGGCGATGGCATGGGAGTTTATATTGCTGTTTTTGTATATTGCTGCCCGGAACGGGGGAGGCTCCCAAGACGTGCCAACCGCTTTACCTGTGTCTGGGGTATCTCAGCCTCCACTTTTTGTGGTTTGGCTAATTCCCTTCCTGTTTGCGCTTCACTGTGAAGCGCGGACACCCGGGACTTATGCGCGTCTGTGACGTCACAAATCTGGATGCAGCTCCGCCCCTTGGGCGGGCCTGTGCCGTGTCATCTGAGAGCACCCTATCACACCAGCCGTGCATACTGCACAGCGTGGCTTCTGTGATTAGGCCACAGCTGATTCGGATCGCTAATTAGCGATCCAAGTTAGCTGTTTACACTTTTTGTATTTAATCAGTGTGTCTGCACTATCTAGCTATTCGGATGTGCCAGGCGGTTGCAGAAACATCTCTTTATCATACCTCAGGTAATGTCCTCTCTCCAGCTTCTTTATCTATCATTTTTACTAGCATTAATTGGCAAGACCGGCTCCAATTTTGGATAACCAGTGCCTTTTACTTGTAATAGTACTTTCATAGTTGCCAACTGTCCCGGATTTCCCGGGACATTTCCGGGACTTGGACTCCATTCCCCAATTTGTGGTGTCCCGGGAAATGTCCCGAAAAATCCGGTTCTTGATTTTGGAAACCGCCGCCGACATTGTCTCCGCCGGCCGCCATTTTATTGAAGTTCAGGAAGACGGCTGGGGGGGGCTAGACGGAGCTTCTGCGTCGCCGCCCACCCTCCGCCTCGCCCCGCTCCGCCTCGCCCTGCCTAACCCCCCCGCCCCGCTGCCAGTCTGATATGGAAAGGGGCGGGGGTTCTAGCCATGATGCTGCGGACACACTACTAGGACACCTCTGAGGTGGGGGGGCGCGCACCGCTGTGGGACTCCTGATGTGAGGGGGGGCACTGGGGACACCTGATGTGAGGGGGGGACACCTGATGTGAGGGGGGGCACTGGGGACACCTGATGTGAGGGGGGTCCACTGGGGACACCTGATGTGAGGGGGGGCACCACTGGGGACACCTAATGTGAGGGGGGGCTCCACTGGGGACACCTAATGTGAGGGGGGCTCCGCCGGGGACACCTGATGTGAGAGGGGCTCTGCCGGGGACACCTGATGTGAGGGGGAGCTCCGCCGGGGACACCTGATTTGAGGGGGAGCTCCGCCGGGGACAACTGATGTGAGGGGGAGCTCCGCCGGGGACACCTGATGTGAGGGGGAGCTCCGCTGGGGACTCCTGATGTGAGGGGGAGCTCTGCCGGGGACTCCTGGTGTGAGGGGGGCTCCACTGGGGACACCTGATGTGAGGGGGAGCTCCGCCGGGGACACCTGATGTGAGGGGGAGCTCCTCTGGGGACTCCTGATGTGAGGGGTAACTCCGCCGGGGACACCTGATGTGAGGGGGGCTCTACTGGGGACACCTGATGTGAGGGGGAGCTCCGCCGGGGACACCTGATGTGAGGGGGGGCTCCGCCGGGGACACCTGATGTGAGGGGGAGCTCCGCCGGGGACTCCTGGTGTGAGAGGGGGCTCCGCCGGGGACTCCTGGTGTAAGGGGGGCTCCGCCGGGGACTCCTGGTGTGAGGGGGGGCTCCGCCGGGGACTCCTGGTGTGAGGGGGGGCTCTGCCGGGGACTCCTGGTGTGAGGGGGGGCTCCGCCGGGAACTCCTGGTGTGGGGGGGCTCCGCCGGGGACTCCTGGTGTGAGGGGGGGCTCCGCCGGGGACTCCTGGTGTGAGGGGGGGCTCCGCCGGGGACTCCTGGTGTGAGGGGGTGCTCTGCTGGGGACTCCTGGTGTGAGGGGGGCTCCGCTGGGGACATCTGATGTAAGGGGGGCTCTGCTGGGGGCACCTGATGCAAGGACGGACTCTGCTGGGACATCTGATGCAAGGACGGACGGCTGGTGGCAGGCGACGTGGCTAGTGACACGCTCAGGGATCCCACTGATTCTGCATTATGGTGAGTTGAATGATTTCATTTTATATTACAATGTAATAATAGAAATAATGCACTTCAACCATCCTGACACCATAACAACCATGGTGCCGGGATGGTTGAAGTGCTAACACCAGGTGTTTGGAGTATCTTTATCTGCTGATTGTTAAACTTTCTAGAATACACATATTTTTATTGTTGTGTAGGATCTGGGGCTGCTGTCCCGTCATTTCCCTCTCCCCCTCTCCCCCTCTAATCCCTCTCCCCCTCTAATCCCTCTCCCCCTCTCCCCCTCTCTCCCTCTCCATCCCTCGTTCATCTCAGATTCTAACCACACCCTCTTGAGCCACGCCCATTTAAGCCACGCCCACTATGTCACGTAAACCACGCCCGTTTTCGGCGTGACGCGCTTCGCGCACCGCACTTGTATATTTTTGCTAAGCCACGCCTACAGATGAATGCCCCGCCCCCTAATTATTGGGCGGCTCCGCCTACAGCCACAAAAGTGTCCCACATTTTTTTTTACAATGTTGGCAACTATGTACTTTGTGCTTTCTGTGGTACATTTACTCTATCTGGTATCTCTTGTGCTCTTTTTACAGTTGCACATCAATACTGATGATTAAATTCTCATGTTTTAGAGAGTGGGGCTTCTCCTATGTTCAGCACTTATAGGTATGACCTTTACAGATATATTATCAGTACCTTTATTACTAAACTTTGACGGGTTGATCTCTAGACAAGCACATTGATTGACTTTATATTTTTTTGCTGATCACAATTATTGCTATTATTGCAATTAATAGCTACCATTATATTATGTTTATATTTACAGAGCTACATCTTGTGCAGTTGTGGAGTATATATTATACAGCCTAATTATCAGTGCTGATATATGTCCTGCACTGACTGGGTGCTCTTGCGGCATTAGATCCCCCTTTTGTCTTTGCGATAGCATTGCAACATAGTCGCCTACTTTTCATCTTTTTGGCCCCTCCCTGAACTGGTCCATCTGGCTATATATGCCTTTTGATCTCCACTTGTGTTCATCGCTGGCCAACCGCTGTTGTAAGTACATTCGGTGTTGATTTAATGTAAATATATTTTTTTGGGGGTCGCATATGCAACTTTAACAGCAAGGTATAATTATGCGTACATTATTGACTTTTTGTACTAATATGTGATTTGTATATATTATAGAAATACTACATATCTTTGCATGTGACACAAAGCCTTTGAAGAAGGACAATCCCATCTGAAACATGTCAGACATCATATATGGCATTTGTCTATGCTAGCCCACCATATGTGCCCAGGGCAGCTAAGTCTCATGCTTTTCATGTACTTTAATCTTGTTCAACATTATATATTTTGATATTTATGTTGCGGTCACTACCTAAAGGTAGGTGATCTAGAAGTGTTTTAGTGACAGAATCCAGTTTCAGGCAAATTTAGCTAGGCCTGTGTTCCTATTTCAGGCCTGTTTGTTTTGATCTAGGAGTGGGAATGTTAGTATAGTGGGGGGTGTGGTCACCTGCATTCTGGCTCAGAGATCCTCTCCTGCTTTCAGTGGAGTTGTACTGGAAGGGAGGTTGGACTTGAGACCTGAGTGGCAGGCAGCTCGTGTGGGGGCTCTGACCAATCATTAATTTGCATTGGCAGAGGGCAGGCCTCCTATATAAGTTGGGGTCACATGCTTCCGGGGGCCTCTTGTGAAGCACAAGAAAGACAGCATGGCATGCTGAGAGGCCATACTGGGCATCCCCATGCGGGGGATGTGCCGTGTGCGTGTAGGAGGGATGGAGGAGCCACAGAGGAAGGCGCTAAAGTGGAGGATCTTCATCTCTATGCAATACATCAGGTTCCTGTGGTCGGGGAGCACAGTGCTTGATTGTAAAGAGGATCCAGTGGAGGAAGTAGAAGTAAAGTGGCAAAAGTGAACCAGCTTATCGGATTCCTGTGACTGAGGAACATGGGACTTTGATATAAGGAGAAGGTCAGTGTAACGTTCAAAGAAGTAGAAACGCTGGAGAGAATAGCGTAACAAACTGTGACTGTGGAACACAGTATGGACAGTAATGGATGGGCTGGAGCAATAGTCAGTCGTTCATTATGTGGTCAAAATTCACATTTCCATAACTTCCAAAGAGTGAAGGGTGTTAGTATGTGGGTCATGAAGAAGGTGGAACAGCCCTTCGACCTTAGAGAATTAATACCCCAAAGGAAGCATATCAAGTCGAGCAGAGGAACTATTCAGAGCAGTAAATCTTCAGCCAGATTGACTGCAGTGAGAATCAATACAAGGAAATTATTCAGAGTGATTCGCCTTGGTAACTAGAAGTAATAGCCTGCAGTGAGAATCAATACAAGATAATTATTCAGAGTGATTCGTCTTGTTAACTGGAAGTAATAGCCTGCAGTGATCATTAAGGGCAAGGTCATGGGTGATGATCTATCCTTTTGAATTCTTTATGGGTATCTCATACATCCCCGATATCTCTCAAAGTTTCATACCATCAATAAAAGTAAAGAAAAGGGAGAAACTGACTGTTGTTGTGTGTCTAAGGATTGACAGGGGGATGGGGCAGGGTGAATGACAAATTGTACAACTAATTCAGTAGCTCCTTCGGGGGTAGTGCACTACATTTACATGTCTTTGTATTTACCTTTTTCCAATTTTGTCTAAAAAATATTGATTTTTTTCTATTACATTTGGTCTGTCAATTAAAGTCCCGAGGGGTCATACCGTGCCTTGTGCACTAGGTTTTCTTTTCTATATTTAATGGATTGGACCGACCAAATGTTTTTGCATTGACTGCCAACCCCCGTTTATATTTATATTTTTATGGTATGTTTTTATTTTTTTCCCTTACTACCTAACCAATAATGCAATTATAAAGATCTGTTATTCTTATCATCCTTTTTTTAGTAACTTTCTATTATAATGAGATGCATTGATTATCTCACTAGTTTTTAGTTTAGAATATGGTACATACAATTCTATTCTAAATTTAAAATGAATTGCCTTATGAAATGCCTTGGTTCATTTTTTTCTTTTTTTCAGCAGCCATATTTGTTTTCTGCTATTTAACCCTTAGTTCATACTTGGGCAAATATGTTCTTGTTTTATATACACTTATATTGTTATGTTATTAGTTGCTCCCTTGGAGAGAGGTTTTTCCTCCTCCCAACGGACCTCTTATGAGGTTACACACGTTTTATCTACTACTCAAAACAAATAAACTATATACCGTATTTATCGGCGTATAACACGCACCGGCGTATAACACGCACCCCAAGTTTAGGAGGGAATTTTAAGGAAGAAAACTTTTAGGAGGGAAGTTTAAGGAAAAAACTTACATTTAAATGCCCATCAATGCAGCCTTATCAGTGTCCATCTGCAGCCTTGTCAGTGTCAGCGTAGCCTTGTCAGTGTCCATCTGTAGCCTTGTCCATTATTGCAGCCTTGTCAGTGTCCATCTGTAGCCTTGTCCATCAATGCAGCCTTGTCAGTGTCCATCTGTAGCCTTATCAGTGTTCAGCTGTAGCCTTGTCAATGTCAGTGTAGCCTTGTCAGTGTCCAGCTGTAGCCTTGTCCATCATTGCAGCCTTGTCAGTGTCCATCTGTAGCCTTGCCCCTGTGTCATTTACTTGTCAGTCCCGTTTAAAAATGGTGCCGCCGTACATGGCGGCTCTTGGCGCCTTTCGGCCACTCTTGGTTGCTTTCGGCCGCTCTTGGGCATTCTCGGCGGCTCTCGGCCGCACTCAGCTGCTCTCTGCCGTACTCGGCCACTCTTGGTGGCTTTCAGCGGCTCACGCGGGACTGCGAGGGCCGCCGAGAGTGGCCGAAAGGCGCCGAGGACGTCCGAGAGCCGCCGAGACAGGCCGAAATCCGCCGAAAGCCGCCAAAAGCCGCCGAGAGGCTCACAATCGGCAGGGGATCGACGTATAACAGGCACCAACGATTTCCCCCTGATTTTAAGGGGAAAAAAAGTGTGTGTTATACGCCGATAAATATAGTATTTTATTCTTAGATCTTATTCTCTTTCCTTTTTGATCCTTCCTTGTCCCCCCCCTTCGGAGGCAAACCTACTCACACAATGTTGTAGACTACACAATAACATACCTTATGAACTTGTAGCCCCATTTCCCCATTAAATATATTATCCCTAAATGTGCAAGGCCTCAACATTCCACAAAAACAAACCAAAGCTTTTCATTCCTTTGCCACCAGAAAAGCACATATCTTGTACCTTCAAGAAACCCACTTTACACCACAATCCACGCCTACATTTTTCATTAAGGTATATTCTCAAGTATATACAGCCTCAGCTCCAACCAAACAATGTGGCACACTTATTCCACCGCAATACCCCATTTACATTACTAAAATAAATTAAAGATCCTGAAGAATGTTACTTAATTCTTACAGGACATCTACTAGATAATGCTATAATGGTAGTACCATATTATGCCCCTAATTACAGACCTATTTCTTTCCTTTCTCACCTTCTTCAGGTAATAGAATCACACAAAATGGGTACGATACTTATATGTGGAGATTCTAATCTGATTCACTTTCCTTTTCTGGATAAATCACCTATACCTTTATCAAACATTCCTAACAGACGTTATTTTTCGCAACTTATTGGAAAATACAATTTAGTGGACTTCAGGCGTGAATTTAACCCCACTAAAAGACAATATACTCATTATTCTTATCCCCACCAATCATCCTCATGGATTGACCATATATTTTTAACTATAGGTATGGTGCCTGAAATTTTAGCATCCAAGATTTTGCCCATCCCATGGTCTGATCATAGTGTAATATACACTGTCATAGCCTCTACTATTCCAAAAACACACGATCCTACTTGGCTTTTCAGATACTCTTTGCTCAAAAATCCAACTCACAAACTTAATATTGAACTTGCACGAAAAGAATACCTTCAGGATAATTCTACCCCCGACATTTCTCTGCTCACCCTGTGGGAAGCCCACAAGCCAGTTCTCCATGGTATGTGCTTGAGGCAAGCTGCTCTCTTCAACCGAGAATGTAAAGCTCTTTACAACAAGTTAGAAAATTATTCATAGAGATCAAGTAGGATTTATTCCTATACGACAAGCTAGCGATAATATTAGACGCACAACCCTTTTATTACATGCTGCTAAATTATGTCACATTCCAGCTTGCTTCCTCTCGCTAGATATAAAAAAAGCATTTGATTCCATCTCTTGGTCCTATATGCACTATACCCTTAGTAAATGGGGGTTTTGGCCTACATTTTTTACAATGGATCTCTGCATTATATCATAAACCCAAAGCTTACATTAAATACGCAGGCTACAAATCGGAAACATTTAACATAGAGAGAGGTACACATCAAGGATGTCCGCTTTCTCCATTACTGTTTGCCCTGCTTATTGAGCCCTTGGCACTAAGAATAAGAATGGAGCCTTCTATAACAGGAACAGAACTGGGAGGATATCACCACAAATTATGTTTATTTGCGGATTACATCCTTTTATTTTTGTCCTCGCCTCAAGTCTCTGCCCCTAACCTTATGGTTTTATTAAAACAATATTTCTTCATTTCAGGTCTTAGGGTTAATATTCCAAAATCCATGGCATTGAATATCTCATTAACTAAATGCTGAGAAACTAGCTGTACAGGGGTCGTTACCCTTTAAATGGGCTACACACAGTATCCCTTAATTAGGTATCCAGCTCACTATCAGTTGCCTTGATTTATTTATTTAATTATCCTACTTTACTGAAACAAACTACAAATCTGCTTTTAAAATGGTCATCCTTATCAATCTCATGGTTAAGGAAAATAAATATAATAAAATGACTATACGCCCCAAATTCTTATACTTATTTAGAGTTCTTCAAACATGTCTTCCTACTAATTTCCTTAGAATCATACAATAAAACTTAATAAAATTTGCTTGGGGGAAACTCAAACCACGCTTACCAAAAGAAACGTTATACCTTCCAAAAACTCATGGTGGACTAGGATTTCCGAACTTTTCATTATACTAAAAGACTGCTAAATTGGCACAATTAACAAAATATCACACTACTGTAGAAATTCCCCTATGGGTAATCATTGAAGCAATAGATTGTGACCCCCTTTCCATACATAATATCTTGTGGTTATGTCCAATAGATCGTAAGACTATACAGAACCCAATCATTCCTTATCTATTTGGGATAGACACAAAACCTCACATGGACTACAATCAACTTCTTTCTTTTTTAAAAAAACACAGCTTTTTACCCAGCATGGATATCTGCCAGATCTTTTCAGACCTGGTCCAAAACAGGCATTGCATGCTTACACGACATCGTTTTAAAAACAACAATCCGTTCCTTTACAGATTTATGTAAATCATTTGGGCTCCCTCAATCTGAACTATTTTGTTACCTTCAAGTCAAGAATTTTTATACCCATCTTTTTGACAATAATGATACTTTAGACAATCTCTCTAAATTTGAAAACACATGCATAAGAGACCCTCATGGCCTTATATCAACAATATACTCTTAAATGTTTATAAAATCTGATGCTTTTTTACCATCTTATGTAGTTAAATGGGAAAAAGACCTGGATCGTACTATAGATTATTCAGAATGGTCTACAATATGGTCTAGTATCAAATCTTTTTCACCTAATGTAATGAATATTGACACTGTTTTTAAACTACTTTCACGCTGGTATTTGGTTCCTACTAGAATAGCTAAATTCACACCTGATCACTCTGACCTCTGCTTTCACGGCTGCTCCGAACGAGGAACTTATATGCACATATGGTGGAATTGTTCTATTATACAAAGTTTTTTGAAAAAAGTTTTCCTACTTGCCTCAGAGATGTTCGAAAATGTAATTACACCAGATCTGGTAATAGCCCTTTTAAATTTAAAACCTGATTTTATGACTCAAACAATTCAAAGAAAGAGAGCAAAGGGGAAGGGGGTCCATTGGGACTTTACATGAAGCATGTGGTAGCAAAGGACACACTGTGCATCAACGTCACACATTCCACGTTGGACGTACGGCACCCTATTGATGCCATCAAGTCCATGCAGTTGGCCTCACATCTGTGGGCAACATGGGAGATTTGGAGCCGCTGGCCCGGAGTCACATGCTATCCAGCTGGAGGCGCTCCTACTCCCACCCTGCCACGTGGCGTGAGGTTGGTGGGCTGTCTTGTGGTGACGCTTATAGGGGCGGCTATCTGGGAGTTTTTGGCACTCGAGGCTTTTCACACACTGGATCACATGCAGAATTTTGGCCTTATCCTCCTCTCACCTGTTCTCACTGCATTTTCATTTTCATTGTCAACAGATAATTGTGTACTTCCAAATACTGCCCCATGGACCCTTCATTTTCACTCCCGAGATGTCACTGGTGGTCATCAACTTTTCTATTTAAAAGTTCACAGTCACTCAGGTACCTTCACATCTTGGCTTGGTGACCCCTCATTCTTGCACTTCCTTTCCCTTTACATCTTGTGCTTCTATCTATCCCTTCACTTCATGCACACTTTTGTGACCTACTTGATGGATTGGTTTTTCATGCCTACCCTGGCTGCGGCCCGTGTGGGTCATCCCCTCTGAGCTGCCCACCATGTCTCCCGGTTGGAGGTGCCTACGGATGGCTTGCAGCACCCACCTACCATTTTACAAATACACTTACCTGAGTAAGTAAGCATGTGCCGGTTGTGGGGCTTCTTTTTACCCCACCCCCATTCATGCCCTTTATTAATTTAATTTATTTTATTTTTGATTATCATACAACTTCTTTATTATAGATTTATCACGTGCTTTGCTCCTGACGAGTGGTATAAAGGCCACGAAAGGCCGCGTAGAGCTATCAAATGCCGTGCTTTTATCAAACACACCCAGTTCTCCAAGCTATACTGTATTACCTTAATTGGTGCAAGAGGCCATGGTCCTGCAGGCATTATTTTGCTTATGTTTTTATCCAATCATGCTTTAGTGAACTCTGGACTTTTATTGTGATTCTACTATGTGATATTCATGTTATTACCATAATTTGCTATTACTATGTTTCACAATCTGTAACAATAGGTATCCTGTATGCCAACGCCCTTTACACGGAGAACACCTCCACCGCACCACTGACACCCGAATTGAACCTCAAGATTGCTCAATAAATGCAGAACTAAACAAAGATGAAAAAATATTAATGTATATTGGTGAACGACAAGAAATGTCGAGCTGCCCCCTTTAAATATAAAATTGTAGATCAACTAGTAATTTAATCCTAAATGTTGGTTGAATCTAAAAAGGTAAACCGACACGTAGGATAAATAAGAGGCGCTCAGAGACAATATGAGTATACCTTACAGTATGCAACAGTGGTGATACCCTCTATTAGTAAACTATACACCTAAGTGTAGCACACTAATTACAGTGAACCAAAAAACATATAGCCAGTGATAATGACATATGAAAACATATATATATAACAAAAGATGGTGAAAAATAAAGAGTGCAACTGTTTCAATCCATGCTGCAAAAATCAACACTCCACATAAAATCAATAAACTGTAAAACAGCCTCCAAACAAGCTGCAAGTGATAAATAAGTTGGTGACGGAGAAAAAATTAATATTAAAGTGGTGACGGAGAAAAAATTAATATTAAAGTGTCCCAAACAAATGTCTTCAGTGATTGATGTCCACTGATGAGTGACTCCGTGTGTCTTCCACCTCACCACCGTGTCAGTGAATCACACCCTCCAGACATACACTCACCGATATGAGATGCCAGCATTCTCATGCACGGCAAAACACGCTTTCTTTACCACACTCCAGGGTAAATAAAATATACAGTGTTCACAGTGATGGTGTTCAATGGATCCACATAAAAGAAAATAAAAGCTCCAATAGTGTAATTCAGCAACCACAATTTATTAAAATCACTGCAATCCTCACACATAGCACTCACATTGTGTAAAAGTTAAAACAGCAAAAATCGTGCAATAACAGCAAGCTTCAACTCTGTGGATATAACCATGTAACCAGTGGCCACGGCGGACCCGAGGTGTGCAATTGCTGGGTAACACTCTCACCCCTCCCTCGGTAAACCTCCGTTCCTCCGTGAGCTCGTAATCCTATCCTCCTGTGTGGCTGACAGCGTTCATGCACCTTACCGCTGACCGCCCTGTCCAGCGAGGCCAAGACTTTGCCTTCCACATGCCGGTAGAGAGCCAGAATCGCCTTCAGTGAGAAAAAGTGGTGTTTGGGAACCTGCCACTGAGGAACCACACATTCCACAAACTCACGGAAGGGGGCAGAGTCTACCAACTGTGTGAGGATTGCAGTGATTTTAATAAATTGTGGTTGCTGAATTACACTATTGGAGCTTTTATTTTCTTTTATGTGGATCCATTGAACACCATCACCGTGAACACTGTATATTTTATTTACCCTGGAGTGTGGTAAAGAAAGTGTGTTTTGCCATGCATGAGAATGCTGGCATCTCATATCGGTGAGTGTATGTCTGGAGGGTGTGATTCACTGACACGGTGGTGAGGTGGAAGACGCACAGAGTCACTCATCAGTGGACATCAATCACTGAAGACATTTGTTTGGGACACTTTAATATTAATTTTTTCTCCGTCACCAACTTATTTATCACTTGCAGCTTGTTTGGAGGCTGTTTTACAGTTTATTGATTTTATGTGGAGTGTTGATATTTGCAGCATGGATTGAAACAGTTGCACTCTTTATTTTTCACCATCTTTTGTTATATATATATGTTTTCATATAGATATATATATATTCATATGTCACTATCACTGGCTATATGTTTTTTGGTTCACTGTAATTAGTGTGCTACACTTAGGTGTATAGTTTACTAATAGAGGGTATCACCACTATTGCATACTGTAAGGTATACTCATATTGTCTCTGAGCGCCTCTTATTTATCCTACGTGTCGGTTTACCTTTTTAGATTCAACCGACATTTAGGATTAAATTACTATGTTTCACAATCACCTTGCTTACCATTGCTACCAACATCTTATGTAATTATAACTTCAATAATCAATAAAATTCCTACTTGTTCACCATTTTATTCCTTTGCTATCACGTGCTTCATGTAAAGTCCCAATGCCCCCCCTTCCCTTTGCTCCCTTTCTTTGAACTCAATAGGGATGGAAACACATGACCTCACCAGGCCATGGTTTCATTTAAAGTCCCCTGGGATGGAAATACATGACCTTACCAGGCCATGGCTTTGTTAAAGTCCCAACCAATCTCCACTACTTATTTCATAAACAATTCAAATTATTCACACAACTCTTGACAGCCACAAAACAGACAATAGCTAAAGCGTGGAAAACACCTTTACTGAATATAGCAGAAACCAAACACAGAATGAATTGATCTTTATTACATGCAAAAATGACAGCTTTGGATAAAGATCATTTACCTGAGTTTGAGATTATGTGATGACCATGGGTCATACACTGTCTACCCACTAACTTTGAAAATCAAGTACTTATTTCATGGTAACAAATGCTCACTGCACCACTTCAAACATAATTTTTGGAAAAGGTTATGCCACCAGAATCCCCATACCCCCTTTTACCTTTTAACTTCCCTACCTCTTGATTTTTTATATTTTCTTTTCTTTTTTCTTTCTCCTTTTTCTCCTTAAGAATAATGTATATGATATTTGACACTTACAGATGATTCTAAATATTCTTAGAAGACATAAAATGTCTGTTTACTGTTCTAACTTACTACTGATATAGTTTCAAATTATCTTATAGAATATTACTATTGTATATTAAATTCTCTCATCTGTATATCACTTCATCATTATAATGTCCCAACATTTAATTCCTGTTTTACATGAGATTGCTATATAACCTATAATCGTTATATTATAATTGTTGTTTTCTGATGATCTCTCAATAAAAGCTCTGGAGTTCTATACCAAAACAGTAAAACTTTATAGGCGGTTTCCTTATGATTCACACAGTGGGAGATTTTAGTGGTGGCTCTCATATTCTTCCCCAGTCTAACACGGATATATCATGTTGCAGTACCTGAGACCATTTCCTCATGTAGTGGTGATAATCTAGTGTTAAGGGAGTGGTCTCGTGTAATATTTTATATAAGGAGGATATTAGATGGAGTTCGTAGGGACCATTAGCACATATCATTTTAAATTCCGATGGTTTCTCCAAGTTTAAGGAAGGTGACCTGGTGGAAAAGAAATGTCTAATTTGCAAGTAAGAATAGAAGTGTCACGTACCTAGTGATGATCCCGGAATGCAGAAGGAGACCTCTCTTGCGTCCCTGACTCGCGGCCCCTGATAGTGGGAAAAGGCGGCACAGGAGTCCAAGGTAGCACGAGTGCCTGGCAGGATTAACAGCCGGTGGAAGGATCAGGAAGTCTTCAAGGAGCTGTAGCTGGGTTGGCAGATCTTGACAGCAGAAGACAGGAACCAGCAGGAGCCAGGGATCACACAGGAACAGGTAAGTCGCACCGTAGACAGTGACCAGGAAGGTCAGGCAGGCTGGGTCAAACCAGATGGTCGGTACAGGAACAAGTGCAGAAGACAGGAATGGAGTCACAGAGCAGGCCGGGTTGGCAACAGGCGGGCACGGATGTACCAGAGGATGAGGCAGATGCAGAGTCGTAGACAAGCCGGAGGTCAGAGGCAGGCAGAAGGCAGGGGAGATCACAGGTCAATATGTATGAATGTGAGTTAGGGACCGTAGATTGTAAGCTCATTGAGGGTAGGGACTGATGTGAATGTACAATGTATATGTAAAGCGCTGCGCAAATTGACGGCGCTATATAAGTACCTGAAATAAATAAATAAATAAAATAAATAAAGATCAGATCAGGTCAACAGATAAGGCTCAGGAACACTGTAGATCAGGCAGCAATGTCTGCGGGGAGAGCTCTGTTTAAATAGCCCGCCTGGCGCTGGTAACCGTGCATGAGCACGATCCCGCGCGCGAATGCGCATTCCCGCGCATGCACCTAGACGCCCGCAGGCGCGCAGATGCAGGTGAGGGACCACTGTTCCCAGCCAGCCTTTCCTGACAAGAAGAGTGTTTTAGGGATTTGGTGTTGTTTTTGCAGCTCAGAAAAGGTTAATAATTGTCTTGAAACCGGATTGCCAAGATGGCGTAATTGAAAGATCCCTGCCTGGGTCCAATGTAGCATGCTTACATAGGATAAACTGTCTGAAATGTCTGGGTTAAGGAGGACATTTATCAGTGGTGAGCATGAAGAAGACAAAGAGGAACGTACAGAGCATCTCTTCCATATAGATAACGTAAAAAGCATCGGGGCCAGGCAGATACTTCTCAACTAAGGCATGTATTTATCATTAGATGGCCAGAGCATGGAACACGGGTGCACCAGTGCGGTAACACTCATTTCAATCTCAGCCCATCTAGTAGATGCTTTTATAGCCGTCCAGGAGATGAGTGCTCTTAAGTGTGATGCATAATAATATGTTATAAAATCTGGGGCTCCTATTCCCCTTGGTTTTGCGGGCCATGACCACCGACCCCGCCACCCGGTGGGAAGTATTATTCCAAATAAATCGCAGACACTTCCTCTGGTGTGTTTTCAGTTGTGATATAGGGATCGCCACTGGGAGTGTTTCAAACAAATATAAAAGTTTTGGAAGTATCGACATTTTAAGGACATTAATATGACCTAAAAAGGGAAAGGGGGAGAGCGGTCCAATGGGTCAAAAGTCGGTTGATTTCTGTAAAGAGTGGGGGAAAATTTGCTTGATATAAAGAAGATTAAGATGATGTGAGCTGAACTCCCAAGTATTTCAGTGAATTGGGGCAACAGTGGTAATTAAAAGTTTTTGCAGTATAACTAACTGTGTGGGGGTAATATTAATAGGTAGGGCCTCTGCTTTGGTGGCATTAATTTTGAAGCCCAAGATTACAATGAAGGAAGATAGAATATTATGAAGGTGGGGAAGAGACGTATGTGGATGCTTAAGTCTCAAGAGGATGTCATCTGTGAAGAGGGACGATTTATATTCCCTCTGTCGCAGACGTACGCCCACAACATCAGGACATCCACGTATGGCTGCTGCTAAGGGTTCTAAGCTGAGAATAAAAAGTAAAGGTGATAATGGGCATCCCTGCCTCGTACCATTACTAAGGGAAAAGGGCGGTGAAATATGGGAGGAGAGCTGAACCTGGGAGGTAGGATTTGAATATAGAACTCGAAGAGCTTGTATGAAGGGCCCTGTGAAACCATAATTCGATAGGATTGCAAACATGAAGGGCCAACTAAGGCGATCAAATGCTTTCTGGGCATCTAACCTAAATATCAGGGTGGGGTGTTTGGTCCTAGTTAATAGATCAATAAGAACTATCGTGTGTCGCGTATTATCGCCTGCATATCTCGTGGGGACAGATCCCACCTGGTCCCTGTGTATCAGAGACGGTAGTATCACTGAGAGTCTGTTTGCTAATATTTTTGTAAAAATTTTGTAGTCTGAATTTAAAAGAGCTATGGGGCAGTAGTTATTGGAGATGGACGGATCTTTGCCAGGTTTAGGGATGACGGTAATGTATGCGTGTAGAAGGGGTGAATGAGGAATGGTACATTTAAGGAGAGATGAGATTAAATTTAACATGTACGGAGTTAAGGTTGCAAAAAAGGTTTTATAGTATGAGTATGGTAACTCATCGGGGCCAGGAGTTTTATGTGCAGGGAGAAGTTTAATCACGTCAGCTAATTCTTCAGCCGAAATAGGGGTATTAAGAGAAGAGCATTGGTCAGGAGACATTTTTGGAAGTTGTAGGGATGATATAAAGTTATCTAACTTCTCTTGTGTGAATTGGGTCATTGGATATGAGCTCAAGCAGTTATAGAGTTGGTTATAAAAATCTCTAAACACCCTGGACATGGTCTGGGGACAATAGGTGGGGATACCATCAGATTGCATTATGTGATCGGGAATAGATAGAGATGGACGGGGTTTGGGCCTGTGTAATAGCATCCTGTGTGGTTTATCTGCAAATTCATAAAACTTCTGCTTCGACCATAACATAGATTTGGAAATGTTATTAATGTCTAAGGATTTGATTAGATTCCGGACAGATACCACCGCTTGTAAGTGGGCTACTGTGGGAGAGCGAAATAAATGCATCTCTGCCACGAGCAGTTGGATCAGAAGCTCTGCTCGTTGCTTAATAGAGTCTCGTTTTGTGCGTGAAGCGGCAGAAATGCATTCATCTCTGAAAAAGGCTTTATGAGCCTCCCATAAAATGGATGTGTCCGCAACACAACCTTCATTTAGCTGAAAATATTCTGTTAATTTCAGTTGGAGTCAATCTTTAGATTCAACATTCCATAAAAGAGACTCATTAGGCTGACAGTGACAAGTCTTGGGTAGGGCGGAAAATAGGGCCAGGTCTAGGGTAATGGGAGCATGGTGGGACCAAGTAATGGGATTAATTTCAGAGGATACAACATTAGGCAAGAGAGGGGTGGATATTAGGAAATGATCTAGTTGGGAGTACATCTTGTGAGAGGGTAAATAGAAAGTGTATTGTCTATGTATGGGGTGTTTCACTCTCCATGCATCAAACAGATTGTGGAATCTTATTCATTTCCGGAAGGAGGTGGATAATTTGTGAGTTTGAGGCGATGGGGTATTCTGAAAGAGAGCACATCTGTCTCTATTAGGAGACATGCACATATTAAAATCGCCTCCAACTATCATGAAAGGCTGCGAAAAGGATCGTAATTTTTCAAGATTTTTTGTGAGGAAGCCTATCTGGCCAGAATTGGGTGCATATATATTGGCTAAAATAAAGGTCGTGTTTAGGTATGCACAGCTCAGGAGAACATGCCGACCATGGGGATCTAGATGCGAGGTGAGAATTCTTATAGGGCATGAGCGTTTGATCAGGATGGCTACTCCAGCCTTCCCTGATGGGTCAGAGGCCATAAAGACCATAGGGAAGAGTTTGGAGGCAAATTTAAAGGATCCCCCTAGTCGGAAATGCATCTCCTGAACCATGACCAGGTCAGCACCAGAGGATTTGAATCCCTTTAAGGCTATCCATCGCTTACTCAAGGAATTCAAGACCTTGAGATTACATGAAAAAATTTTCAGAGCAATAAGATATTTTGGAATGAAATATAGGCTTTAGCTTAATATAACACTTATCTAAGGAACATCCTGACGCAAGTAGTCCATAAAAAGACATAAATGAGTCCATCCCCTGTTTTGACAGCGAGTGGGGGATCTTCTCCCCCGGCTCGCTGTTACAACTTTAAAAAAATGCACAAGCAGACAGCTTACACAGACTGTCTGCAAGAACTTTGCATTGCACCCATGATTTGCTGATACTTTGCAGGCTCATAGTAAAAAAATAATAAATGCAATTTTTTTTTACCTGCAAAAAGATGTGCATTTTTTTTTTTTTTAAAGGTGAACTTACTCCTTAATGGATATCTCTCCATCCCCAGCCTACTGAAAGGAACACCTTCAGACTGATGTGATTATTCTCCTGTTCAATTGGTTTTTGCTCGTTTTATTAGCATGTTTCTTGTCAACGCATTTACTTGTCATAAACCTGATTTGCTTTCAGTTCTGCCTTTTCCTCTTCCACTCTGAGTGCTGCTGTACAGAGAGGGGAATGCAAGATGAAATTGATTCAAATACATTTTTTATTTTTGTATAAAGGTTTGCATTTATTTGTGTTTATTATACAGTATCTGCATAGAGTTCAGCTTTAAAAGATTCCCATAAGGTTTTAAAAATCAAAAGACTGCTCTGAAGAGACCCCAGTTTTGACCAGCACGTAGGATCTATCCAAAATGCTATAAAAAATAAAAAAGATAATATTGTGTTTAATTTAATCTGTGACTACTTTTATTTATGGGTTGGGTAGCAAGATTACTAGAACTCTGTTGCTTATGAAAACTCACAGGCTGCATACAAAAGACCAAAGCCAATGGCTTATTTAATGGCAAGTAATTTTTTTCTCAGGCCATTACATACAATCTCCAGTTCACTGCAAAAACTGTCATTCTCAATCTGAGCTTAGTTTCTGTGAACAAATACAAGCATAACACAGTGGTGTTTTGCTGTTGGCCTATATCATTTTGTCTTGTTTGGTGCTGAGATTGGGCTATCATTTACAGCAGGTAAAATACACTATTGATTTTCACTACATGGGGTGGAAAAAACATATTGGGTCTCAACAACAGGAACCATATAAATTAGTTAGAGACCTAATGGAAAGAAAAACAATAAACAAAAGAGTTAACAATACTGAGAGGATTTCCCCTGAGAAATTCATCTTTATATATCTTGCTATAAGACATAACAACAGCTTCTTCATGAGAAAAAAAAAAACACCTTTCATCAAATTTGGTCTTCTGTAAACGAAGACTGTATTTGGCAAGTAGAATATACAAAATATTTCCTCTGTGTTTTATCCATCTCCTACATCTTCACGGGTTGTATTAGTCTGTTCTATGGCAAGTATATTGATATTGTTTCCTGGAAGACTGCAGTTCATTTAACTCCAAGAGAGCAGTTAATGGAACTTCTTTTTACATAGACACTATTAAATGAAGAAAGATACAGGTGAATATTACAAGTGCTATTCACTTGCACCAATGCAGCAACTGTGGATACGACAGGAGCACTATGGGATGCTTTGATAAACTCTATATAGGATGGTCCACTTAATCTTTGCTAAAAGCAGGAGGATGATGTGGTGCATCAGGTACTTCAATGACAGACATGTAAACATGTGACCATTGGCTGGACGTTTTCTCTTTGAGAAATGTAAAAATAACATCCTCACCCATTCAGCATTTTGTGAAATAGTTACTTCTAATGGGGTCTTTTTTCTTGCCCATTGACCTATGGCATGCTAGAAGATTCCCACACTACTACTACTACTACTACTACTACTACTACTACTAAATATCTGGTTAAATTTTTTATTCATAGTAAGCATTGTAAGCAGGATTTTTCTTCCCAAACTCCACTAAAACCCCTTATTCACTTCTAGGGCACCAAAAGTACAGAATAGCCAACAGCACTAGGCCTTTGTTTTGAGATAAATTGCCCTATGGTGTCTTGTTAGTTTTGTCCCTATTAAAGCATAGGCAAATTCTGTGGTGCATATAGGTTTGTGTCAAAATAACAGCAGGCTGTGAACTCATAATCCCTTTGCCATAGTGATACTCTACTAGGAGGTTGTTCTCTGTGTGGGGGGTTGTTATTACTTTTTAAAATAATTTTTCTGAAATCATAAAAAGAGAACCAGGTATAATGGGCCAAAATGTACATGCAAAACTAAGCTATTTCTGATTTAGGTTCAGGTGAGATATAGATCTAGGTGTTATTGAGTTCACTTGTCTTAAAGCGGACCTTCAGTCATTTTTTTTTAGCTTTCATGCTATTAAATCTACTGCCCTTGCTGTGTTAGTTTTGGAAACTAAAACATTAATTTTGTGGCAGTAAATACCTTATATTTGTTACTTCTGCTTTTTGTTCTTGTAACACCTGAAATACTTGGCTGATCCTGACAGTTTCTGCCCTCCCCTTTGTAAACTGACCACAGTATATCATGGCTGCTGAGCCCTGACACCATGGTCAGTTTACGTGCCTCCGTAGCCTGCAGCTCTTCCGTCTCTCCTGTCCACCTCTCCTCCTCCCCTCCCTGCCTGTCGGCTCCTATGTCAGAGCCCGCCCCCTCCCCTCCTGCTGCTGAAATAACATTTCATATCATATATAATCCTCCTTGTCTCCTAACGATAGGTGCTCCAGTTCCAACCTGAACACTATACTCAGTGTTATAGAACCCATACCGCTAACTACCACAGTACTGTCATGCCCCGTACACACGACTGGACTTTCCGGCAGACTAGGTCCGCCGGTCTTCCCGATGGACTTTCAACGAAGTTATGGCAAACTTTCCGAACGAACAGACTTGCCCACACACAGACAAGTCCGTTAATTTTAAACGTGACTCGGGTACGACAGGACTAGAAAAGGAAGTCAATCTCGCCGCTTTTATCGGCGTGGGGGTCCCCCCAAAAGCCATACCAGACCCTTATCCGAGCACGCAGCACGGCCGGTCAGGAAAGGGGTGGGGACGAGCAAGCAGCCGTACCAGGCCACATGGCCTCAACATGGGGGGGTGGGTGCTTTGGGGGAGGGGGGCACCCTGTGGCCCACCCACCCCAAAGCACCTTGTCCCCATGTTGACGAGGACAAGAGCCTCTTCTTGACAGCCCTGGCCGTTGATTGTCGGGGTCTGTGGGCGGGGGGCTTATCGGAATCCAGGAGCCCCCTTTAATAAGGGGCCCCCAGATCCCGGCCCCCCACCCTATGTGAATGAGTATGGGGTACATCGTACCCCTACCCATTCATCTAGGAAAAAAGTGTCAATAAAAAAACACACTAGACAGGCAGTTCCGGGGGTCTTCTTCCAACTTTGAGGGGTCTTCTTCTGCCTTCTCTGCTCTCTCCGGCCTCTTCTCCTAGAGTCCGGTTCTTCTTCCGCTCCCCGGCCTCTTCTCCCGGTGTTCGGCCTCTTCTCCCGCTCTCCGGTTTATCTGCCGGGCTCCTCCGCTATCTAATGCTCTTTTGCCGCTCTTTTAGTAGCGGTGACCCAGTCTTCTGCGTCATCTTCTACCCTCTTTTCTTCTTCCGATGTTGACACGATGCTCTCGCCCGCTGTAATGCTGTGTGAGCGCTGCGCAATGACTTATATAGGCACGGGGCGTGGTCACTGGGTGATGTCATCCGGTGACCCCGCCCCTTATGACGTCTCAGTCCCAGCATGCAGGGGCAGGGGCCATCTCTTTGTTACTAGTGTCAATTTGGTCAGGGGGCACAGTGGGCACCTTTGCTGCCATTGTGCTATGTGCTGGGTGTCCAATGTGCCCCTGTGTCTTTAAGAGGGACTGGGCTACTTCCAGGCCCACCTACCCCTTGTCTGTCTATTAGAATGCATGTGTTTCCCCTGTGGAGATGCTCATAAATTTAGTAGTGTTAGGATTGCAAGCGATACAGTGTGCCGTGAAGAGGCCTTGCAGCTTTCACATGCATTTGCAAATGTGTGCTAACTAAACCCCTGATTTTAACACAGACTGCTTGACAGGTTAATTTGGTTGGTAAGCAGACTGGTTGGGGAGTTGTAATGTAGACAAAAGCTCACTCAGGCTTGTTGTGTCCCATAAACATCAAAATAGCAAGAAATTCCGGCAACTCGATTGCTTCTTATTAAATCTTTATTGAGCATTAACAGCAGCGCGACATCTAAAGTGCTAACATGTTTCGGCCAGAGCCTTCCTCATAGCAAATGGTCAGTAACCATGAAACAGACTGAGACAGAAGTGAAGTAAAATCACACTGTTTATTAAAAATAAAGGTAAAAAGGTAAATGGAGCAAACGTAGTCAAAACATAGCCAGGGTTCGGAAACCGTAACAAGCCAGGATGTCAGGGACCCAGGGATCAGAGTACTTCAGAACAGGCCAGGAGATCAGGAAATTGGAGAATCAGCGTAGTGGAACAGCAAGCAGGATCTGGAACCAGAAGGGATGTCAGCCAAGCAAGTCTTTAACAGGAACACAGAGAGCATCTCTTGATATGTTTGACCAAGGCAAAGGCAGAGATGATCTGGACTGAACTGCTTAAGTAACCAGCAGGACTGATGAACGGGATATCATCACCAGGTGAGTCACTGGAAAGATTGGAGCTGGCAATTAACCGACAGCAGAACGGCCTGCTCAGAGAAGGAAGGGCTGAGCCCAGCCCTGACACAAATGCTATGAGTAAGGCTCCGGCCGAAACATGTTAGCATTTTAGATGTTGCACTGCTGTTAGTGCTTAATAAAGATTTAGGAAGAAACAATTGAGTTGCTGGAATTTCTTGCTGGTTGGTGAGTTGAGCTGGGAATTTCCTCTAGTTTTGTCTTTCAGAAGAGAAAGATTCTAATGTTATCAAGAGCATTTGAACTGCATTTCCCAGAAGGAGATTGCCAGGAGAGGAAAGAGCTGCATTTTCTCAAGCTGTACAGGACACAGCTTCTTCTTGCCATCTGGAGTGCAGAGTCCTGTCGACAGCCAGCATCACCTAGGTACAGGGCAGAGAGTGTGACTGGATGGTGAGCTGCAAAATGGCTGGGACTGGTGATCTGCTGCTGTGCAGATTTACAATCTGCAGCTAGAGAGACTAATCCCTTAATGCCTGGTACACACGGTAAGTATTTTTTCTTTCAACCCAACGGGCTGAATGAAAAAGAACTGAGGAGCTTGCTGTACTAATTATGCAATGTTAATACAGTGATTTCCCGCTGTGCTATTCCAACCACCAGAACACACTGGTCAGTGCTCGCAGCCACAGGCTGCAAGTGCTGATCGGAACCCAATCAGCTGCTGGTTTTCCAGCATGCTCGTTCGACAGAAGCCAGTCATGAGATCGGCTTCTGTTTGACAAGGACCTGGCTAAATGTTGGCCGGTTTCTACTGTACTAATATTCGGCAAATGTGTATGGGGCTTTAGGAATTGATCATACAGCCATCAGTATTCTTATTGCTGTCTGTATGCTTGACTGGGACTATTCTCATGTGCACCAACGGGTACCTCTCAGGGGACATTGCACCACATCCTAGCCATTCCCCTAGAGTGAACGATAGGCTAGTTTTAGTATTATTATTCACATTGCAGTTAATGCTTATACAGTATGCACATTTTATTGCCGGCTTTACTAATTCATAAGTTTGTTCCAGTCTAGTGGTAAAGAACTTTAATCAAAGTTACTTTGGCATAAATATTATACTGTCTAATGTCTGAATGTACCTTCTGTGTGCTCATTTATGCTCAAACCACCATTTATTCAAACTTGTACCAATAGTTAATTTACCACTAAACAAAGATGCATTTTGCCGCCGGTTTGTTGACTCCTAAAGTCTCCTCACTGTTTACAGCCACACTGGTACCTTCTTCATGTTGCACCCAGTAATGAGAGAGAGCGTGCAGCATTAGGGAACAAACAGGACTGTTGTCGGGGAGGGGCCCATACAGCCTACCTGACAGCCCCCTCCCCCAAAAATATCAAATGATATTTTCACCAAATATACACTAAAATTATTAGTGGATACAAACACAGCAATTCTGCCTAATACTAAAAGATACAACTGTACTGAGTTAACAAATAAAACTCTGTGTGTGAATGAGGTCTTGGGCCTCATTTACATGGGTGCTGTGGGCTGTACAGTGCTGCACTATCAGGACTAAGCACCTTTACAAACACAGCTATAGTTCATAGTTTGACAAGTGTGTTGGAGGAGGTATATAGCCATGAATGTTGGGGTGACTCACCCATCTCTGCACATCTGTCAAACAAGGTCCTGTTAATTTGTGTTTACACAGCTGCTGCGTCCCCTTAAGGCATGGGTGCACAACCTATGGCCCTCCAGCTGTTGCAGAACTACAATTACCATCCTGTCTCTACCTTTGGGAGTCATGCTTGTAACTGTCTGCTTCATCAGACTTGTAGTTTCCTAATAGCTGGAGGGCCACAAGTCAAGTACCCATGCCCTAAAGTAACAGGTAGTTCCAGCTGCATGACCGAATCCATTAATTTACCCTGCCAGAATAACTGTGTGAATGAGTCCTTAGGGCTCATTTACATGTGAAGTTTGGGGTGGCAAAACCACATGGTTGAACTGCGCTTTTACTGCCCACCAACCACTACACCCTTTAGCAACAGAGGTAGTGGCTAGGGGTGTACACATGCCATGTCTCAATACTACACTTTTCAGCCATGGCAGAAATTATACCCCCGTTGAACAAGATTCATTTACGTGCAAAAAGGACATGGTTGCAGTGTGCTAGTGCAGGTTAAAGCAGGAGGTGATATAACTCCCCACTGCCAGTCAAATTCTCTCTGAAGGGTGATCCAAATACTGACCGCTCTTTGGAGAGCAAGCCACATGTGAATGAGCCCTTGATTTTTCTTTAATTATTTTATTGGAATTTTTTTTTAAAATGTCATTACTGGCACCATAAGGCAGCTGCCTAAGCTGCCTTATGCTTGTCCCGATCCTGGCCTTGGTGTCTATTTCCTGCTACTAATTCTCAATCGAGTTAACAGTATCTACACTTAGGTTCATATACAGCGGATATAAAAAGTCTACACACCCCTGTTAAAATGTCAGGTTTCTGTGATGTAAAAAAATGACACAAAGATAAATAATTTCTGAATTTTTTCCACCTTTAATGTGACCTATAAACTGTACAACTCAGTTGAAAAACAACCTGAAATCTTTTTTTGGGGGGGGGGTAAAAATAAAAAAGTAAAATGATGTGGTTGCATAAGTGTGCACACCCCCTTATAACTGGGGATGTAGCTGTGTCCAGAATTAAGCAGTCACATTCAAACTCAGTACACACCTGTCAGTACACACCTGCCATCATTTAAAAGGTGCCTCTGATAAACCCCAAATAAAGTTCAGCTGTTCTAGTAGGTCTTTCCTGACATTTTCTTGGTCGAATCCTACAGCAAAAGCCACAGTCCGCAGAGCTTCCAAAGCATTAGAGGGATCTACTTTTTAAAAGGCATCTGTCAGGAGAAGGGTACAAAAGAATTTCCAAGGCATTAGATATACCATGAAGACAGTCATCAAGTGGAGAAAATATGGCACAACAGTGACATTACCAAGAACTGGAACCTCCAAAATTGATGAAAAGATGAGAAGAAAACTGGTCAGGGAGGCTGCCAAGAGGCCTACAGCAACATTAAAGGAGCTGCAGGAATATCTGGCAAGTACTGGCTGTGTGGTGCATGTGTCAACAATCTCCCATATTCTTCATATGTCTGGGCTATGGGGTAACGTGGCAAGACGGAAGCCTTTTCTTACAAAGAAAAACATGCAAGCCCAGCTAAATTTTGCAAAAATTATTTTGAGGTGGAGCTGAGGCGCAGAGCGGAGAACCAAAATGACCAAGTGGCTTCTTCGGGGGTAGTGCTGCATTCACTTACTCTCTACTGAAAATGTGCTGACAGAGTGGCATTGCAATACACTGAATTCCAGTAGTGTTTATCATTATACAAGTGCAGAGAAAGATGCAGCCCCAGTGTTTCAGTCTATTCAAATAGTGATTTTGTTTCCAGGTTTTAAGACAAAAAAGAAATGATGTTGACCAAAATAGAAATGGCTGTGAGAACAGTACAATAGCAGTCTCCCATTCTCCTACATTGTAACTGATATTGAAATGGACATGGAAACATGGACCCTTCGAAGCAGCAGCCATTACCCTTTTCCATTTTTCTACATTGCAACTGATACGAAATAGTGGGGATTCATAGAATAGGTATATCAGGGTTAGTGGATATGCTAAGGCCACACAGGGCAGTAAACAATAAAATGGAAAATTGTATCAAATACTTACTGTAATTTTCCTTTCCTGACGCCAATACATGGCAGCATACGAACCCTCCCTCTGATCTTTGTGCTTTATATGGAGAATGGGGGAGGTAGCTCTCAGTCAGATTTTTATAGAGCTAAACAGGTCCTGTGGGTAGATATAGGGGCGGAGCTATATCATATGTATGCTGTCATGTTGGCGTCAGGAAATAGTATTAACTATGCTCTGGATTGTGCTGCCTAAACAAATGAATGGAAGCTTTCAGTTACTCTCCCACCCTAAATTGTGCAGGTGCGGAAACGTTGAAAAAATGTGTTGAGGCTCTTGGTATCAGAACTTCTAGTACTCCCTCTGCCCCCAGCCAATTCCTTCCAAATAAAGTCTATAGAAACTTCTCAGCAGGGATTCTAATTTGTTCATGTTTGCATCTACATTTACAGCTGTTACCAGAATTATATATTTGTTATGCTCATTCATGCTGCGAGGCATTGTATACATGAATGGTAAGATATTATAAAATAAACATATATACGCATACATGCATAATGCTATTGAAAACTAATATCTGTAGCCTAATAACACAGGCAACCTGCTGATAACACTTACAAACAGAAGTGCTTCAAAAGTAATCCAAACTTTAATGTGTTTTTATTATTACATATAAATGTATTTTCTGATTAATAAAACAGTTGACAAACTAGACTAGAAAGACGCCCAAAGTATAATTTTTTCGTGAAATGCAAATAACATTGTTGTATGCAGTATAATGCTGGATGTAAATGTACAGAAGTTATGTACATATTAAAACCCAAGATGTGTTTTTATGACCCCATTAGTCCTGTCTCTAAAATGTCTGTTTTGAGTTGGGAAATGCATACAAATCATTTCTAGCCTAAAGGGTGGTACACAAGGGGCCGAATATTGGCTGGTTTTCGGTCGGCTTAACAGGAATCAGCAGACATGCAACCAGTGTATACAGCAGCCTGTCTGACAGAAACTTATCAGTGTTAATAGCTGCCAGCACTGATCTGACTGTACTGGCGGATGGGCCGTACCCCTGTCAGAACACGAAGGCACAAGGGGGGAGATCGCTGCAGTAACATTGCTTAGTTAGAATGGCAACCTCACAGTCTTTTCTTTCCTTCAGCGCCTTGGATTGAACAAAAAAAAACCTTCTAGTGTGTACCTAGTCTAAGGGCTTATGCACATGGCTGATTAGGGGTGTACACAACCCAAAATTGCAGATAGAGCAATTACCTGCTCTTAGAGACAGATTTGCACCCCTTGACCCAAACAGTTCAAATCCAGGGATGCACAATAGCCCCTAACCTCAGGTAATTGTTCCATGTGCAATCACATGTGAACAGCTATGGAGATCAGCAGACAGCATCAGCCTGTCATTAATTTGTACAGACTTCCTGTCCATGGCCATTTGGAAACACCTGGCTGTACCTGCTACAGAAATACACTGATCTGGGTCATGTACACCCTAATCAGCCATGTGCATGAGCCCTAAATGATAACTGTGTTGATTGTTGACCCTTCAGAAAAGTTGCTCGATTTTTAAAATAAAAAGTGAATCCTGCCCATAATGCAATCTCCTGGCATACACAGATTGTTAAAGAGTAACTCCACTTTTGTTGAGAAACAACATTCCCCTCTGGTTGATCTATGTACATTACAAGGTTTTTGGCAAACTTTGTTGCAGATTCCTACCTTTTGCTGTTCTGAAGAAATCCTTGTGTGTTTGTCTGTGCTCATGTGGTAAAGTTAGTATAATGGGAGTGGCTTCACAATTATCCACCAGATGCTGCACCTGCAAAGCTCTAATGTGGAAAATTACAGGTCCTGCATCCCTTTAGATGTGATTTCCTATTGGGAGTATCTCACCAAAAATGAAATTTATGTTGCAGGGGATGCCTGAAATCTGACTTGTATCTTAGTACAGACTTCTGGGAAAATCATTGAGCCAATCACACAAGCAGGAAATGACATATCTTGGGGGGGGGGCTCTGTGCACATTCTGTGTACTGAACACTTCCAGGTAGCCATATTGCATTGCATTTCACAGAAAATTAAAGAGCTGCAGATTGAAAAGAAAAGGCAAATTTTTAATAACATTCCATTACAATATGACTTTGAATTCATTCCTGTGACCTCATGTATGACATCTTGGATTTTCAGATATGTATAATTTCACTCCCTGTAATAGGGGTCATTTAAAGCATAACTCCACTTTTGTTGAGAAAAAAACATTCCCCCCTGGGTGATCTATGTACATTGTAAGGATTATAACAACCTTTGTTAATCCGAGGCATTAGAGATCGCTTTACCACCATACTTAGCTGGGTTGATTAGAGTAGATTTCCCTTTTAAATGGGCTTCATCCCGCATTAAATACTTGGGCATTTATCTGCCAAGCAGAATAGAAGAAATCTTCCCTCTCAACTTCCCTCCCCTCTTAACAGCTATAAAAAAAGATCTCCAGACCTGGCAGAAAGGAATGTTCTCTTGGTTTGGACGTTGTGCCATAATAAAAATGAACATCATGCCTCGGATACTATACCACTTCCAGGCACTTCCTATACGTATTCCCGCATCCTTCCTTAAAGCGGTCAACAAAACCTTTGTCAGGTTCGTCTGGACTCAAAAACCACCACGCTTGGCCCAGACCATCCTTTGACTACCTAAGATGCCATCTGACCAGGGTATTAGACTGGTGTCGGCATAGTGCCCTGAAGCAGTCAGTGCAAATAGAATATGCCTTAGCAGAGACCAGACTGGAATCGTTGGTGTTATAAGCCCATGCCTAACCAAATAATTAACCACCCGACGGTGGGGGAAATGTGGCAAACGGTCCGCAAAGTTTTCCGCGATTTTTTGATCGCACTGCTTCTGTCTCCACTCACACCCATTATTGGAAACCCAGCCTTTGCTGCAGGTCTCGAAGTTTCGAGATTATTGAAGCTGCTGGAGGTTGAGCGATCTCAAGCAAGACACTTTCTTACCAATGGCCGGTGGAAGAACAGGCAACAAATCACAGAGGATCCAGCCCTCGCGGGTTTATCGTTTTGGCAAAAGATTCAATTTTTAAAAAATGGGGACAATCAGTGCAGACTTATAACTCGTAAATGCAAGCTGAACACTACAGGAAATCACCAAGCCTATAAAACTGATTCAAAACAATATTAGTGCAGCGCATACATAAAACAGTCCATAATATGTAGAAAAAGAGAAGATCTCTCGTGGCAAGAAGGGGAAACAAATTCTTCTGTGTACAGTGACGATATCCTCCACCCCAGAAACACAAATGTGCTTACCAGATGCGATGGACCTTTTGTTACAGGAGGTCATAAGCACATGTGTCCACTAGAAGGTGGGTAAAAAATCCACAGCCACTATAGAGAGCACTCCTGCGGGGGAGATACCAGGAGATAGATCGTGTGTTCCTAGTATATAGGAGCAACGATCGGTCTCCTCCCCCAGTCAGTCCCATCCCCCCACAGTTAGAACACACAGTGAGGGAACACATTTAACCCCTTGATCGCCCCCTAGTGTTAACCCCTTCCCTGCCAGTGACATTTATACAGTAATCAGTGGCAATTTATAGCACTGATCGCTGTATAAATGTCAATGGTTTCAAAAAAGTGTCCGATCTGTCCGCCACAATGTCGCAGTCCCGATAAAAATCACAGATCGCCATCATTACTAGTAAAAAAAAATAATAAAAATGTCATAAATCAATAACCCATTTTGTAGGCACTATAACTTTTGTGCAAACCAATTAATATACGCTTATTGCGATTTTTTTTTACCAAAAATATGTAGAAAAATCTGGCCTAAACTGAGGAAAAAAATGTGTTTTTGTTTTTTAAAAAAATGGGGATATTTATTATAGCAAAAAGTAAAAAATATTGTGCTTTTTGTCGCTCTTTTTTTGTTTATAGTGCAAAAAATAAAAACCGCAGAAAGCTCTAATTGTGGGAAAAAAAGGACGTCAATTTTGTTTGGGTACAATGTCGCACAACCGCGCAATTGTCAGTTAAAGCGACACAGTGCCATATCGCAAAAAATAGCCCGGTCAGGAAGGGGGTAAAATCTTCCGGGGCTGAAGCGGTTAAGAGGCATATTTTGAGTTTTCGATGCAAAAAAAACAAAACCCTTCTGGTTTGCATTTCTGATTGGAACTTGGAGGCAGAAAAAACGTAAAACTCTCCTAAACTAGTCTAAACTTTATACAAAAAATGCTCTATATGAGCATTTTTTAATCCAGAGAGAACAGATTTTTTTTTTTTTTTTTTAAGTCTGGTGTGCCTGGAGCCTAATACAGGAGCTGTGTTACTGGCCAGATCACCAGGTGAAAACAGGGAAAAAAGCCTAAAAGAAAACTAATGCAGCCACCACATCTAGGGATTGGTTAACTGCAGTATATTGCATTTTTTAACCAAATATATGTAAATTACCATCATGCCTAAAATTATAAATACAAGAAAAGAAAATTCTTTGAACATGGAACTTTAAAGATACCTGACAATGCATATAAAATAACGTTAAAACTCCACCCGTTTTATATAAAAACATAACAAACCCCCCCACATGGCTTCTATTATATCCACAAACCTATAATGCATTCATTTTACAAATGAGTTTCAGTTTATCATCAGTTTTCCCACCCTAGTATACACCACTATGCTATTGCTAGAACTGGGTAGTAAAATCTAGTAGTAAAAAACTGGGTAAAATCCTCTGGTGCTGAGGTGGTTAAGCATGTGTAAAGCTATGTACGAGGTTTCAGGTGTGCAAGCATGGTGTTGCAAAATGTTCATGTTGCCCACAGGGCAAACAATAGAAAATTGTTTTAGCCCCTATTCCCCTAATGTTCATGAGCAGCTCTGTAACATAAACTATAGGGTAATTGACATTCAGACATCATGTCTATCTAAGCAAATATAAAAACAGAAAAAGATTTGCGCTAGGTGCATATACAGTAAATGAAAATAAATATATTGATTATAAAGAAAAAAACGTGACGGGAGTCCTGCTGCTGAACACTATAACCCCGATATAAGGGCAAAAAAGATGTATAAATAATGAACAGTGCAGCGCTGGATATATATCAAAATAAAATGCTGTGTCAATCAAAGAAAATGTTACAACAATCAATATTAGTGATAATGTGCTAATAAAATACTGTGGACAGTCAATAACAGTGATGGTACACCAATATATTGCTACCAATCAAATGGAAATTATGTGCTCATAAATACAAAAATATGTATAGTGGTAGGAATGTTCAAATAAAGTAAAAATAGTCCAAAAAAATCCAGAGAGTTAAATATAAAAATAAAAAATAAAAAGTGCAAAATCCAAGTTCAATATTCCACTTATTAGTGCTGCCTACCACCGCGTGATAAAAATGGAGGCTTACCAGAAAGCCTGCGACCTTACTCAGGGGGCTCAAAACAGGCTTAGTAGAGATAGGGATATGTAGATCACCGTGGATGTCCTGCGATTTTATTTCTAACGGCGGCGGAGTCTCCTTACAATATCCCCGCTAAGTTTTTATATGGATTATATTTGCTATTTATGCAGTGTATTTTCTGCTGTTTTAATAAATGAACTTGGCTTTCTACACTATTGGAGTTCCTTTTCCTTTTTGATATGGTTCACCCTCGCTGAAGTGTTTGCTGCATGAGTCATCCTGTGACCACACTCTCTGGAGTGTCCCCTGCTGCCGCAGACGAGCTATCCAGGAAGGAGGTCGGAGGGACATCAGCTGCAATCCTGGCAGGACATCCACGGTGATCTACATATCCCTATCTCTACTAAGCCTGTTATGACCCCCCTGAGTAAGGGCGGTCGCAGGCTTTCTGGTAAGCCTCCATTTTTCTCACCCAGTGGTGGGCGGCACTAATAAGTGGAATATTGAACTTGGATTTTGCACTTTTTATTTTTTATTTTTATATTTAACTCTCTGGATTTTTTGGGACTTTTTTTACTTTATTTGAACATTCCTACCACTATACATATTTTTGTATTTATGAGCACGTAATTTCCATTTGATTGGTAGCAATATATTGGTGGACCATCACTGTTATTGATTGTTCACAGTATTTTATTAGCACATTATCACTAATATTGATTGTTGTAACATTTTCTTTGATTGATTGACACAGCATTTTATCTAAGCAAATAATAAATCTTCGGGTGGGTTGCTTCTGCGGATTCTATGATGATTCGTGTGGAGTTCAATGTCAGGGTGGCCTCCCAAACTTCCACCAATATTCAATAGGAAAAAACAAAGGGACACATCCTCCAATGCAAAAATCATATATTGTATCAATTGCTCTCAAGGCATAAAAAGGTTACAAATAGCAGCTACTGTACAGTTGCGAGCATCTCATGCTCTTCCTCAGGCTTCGTGCAACAATCTATTACTAACCACATACTTTCATAATCAACACTACAAGATGTAGCTTCACAGGTGTATCACACTCAATCAATTACCGCTAATTAGTGAGAAGCAGTTTAACCTAGCTAACCTACCTCAAACAGCCTCTAGAAAAATCATCCTTAATGTATAAATATCATACATCTAACAATTAAATAATCCAAAATAGAGGTGAAATTCGGTTATTATATCCATTAACAAATACATTGGCATATAAAGGATCAAAAAGGAAAAGAAAAAATAGAAAAAAAAAAAAATCGCATAAATGCACACACAAAAATAATCCCAAAAATGTCCTATATTTGAATAAAGGCTGTTGAGCCAGCCAAAGTCCTGTTCAGGGTGTATTCTATCTTTCCTGTCCTGTATATATCCATTAAACCTATAAGAAACGTCAAATACATCTCACACAAGTCTTATAAAAAAAATATAGGTCATAATCTCTGTTCCTTCCTTCAGGGTGCATCTATCTAAGCAAATATATACATCCTTTTCTTAATATAAACAGTAGGAGATAGAAAACCAATGCTATGTATTACATATGTTTGCAGTCCAGATCATAGTGTGTACTCTGAGCTTCACTTTCATACTTTTTACTGCTTCTGTGTAAGAGGATTATACAGCACACATTATAACCTAAAGCCCGGTACACACTGCAAGCTTTTTTTTATTCAACCCAGTGGGTTAGATAACGGAAAATTTAATACTTACCTTTCCGTAATTTTCCTTTCCTGGTGCCTGCCCATGGCAGCATACCCATGGTTGGTTGCTCCGCCCTCTACCAACCCACAGGACCATTTTAACTCTATAAAAAAAGAGTTCCTCCCCTTAGTCAGTATTCTTGTAACTAGATCTCATAACGCTAAGGATCATTGAAGGGAGGGTGTATGCTGCCATGGGCAGGCACCAGGAAAGGAAAATTACGGAAAGGTAAGTATTCAATTTTCCGTTTTCCTGGTGCCTCCCATGTCAGCATACCCATGGTAAATAACTCGCTTACAGGGAGGGTACTGCAATAAAGCAATTTAATTAAACAAAAAAGCTACAGTACAGATGACTGCAAAGTCCTTTCCCCAAACTCTCGGAAGTAAGGACTGCTGGGTCCACACTATAGTGGGACATGAACGTTCTGAAGGACGACCAGCTGGCCGCTCGACAAATTTTCTCAGGGGAGACCCGCGCCAAAGCTGCCCAGGAGGAGGCTATTCCACGCGTTGAGTGCGCATTGACCGCATCTGGAACTGGGAGATCACTAGCCCGATATGCTCTTTGGATTAACCTTACAATCCAGCTTGCCAAGGTCATCTTAGATGCTGCCATTGCCTTTCTGGCACCCTTGGGGATGACAAATAGCCGTTGATCTTTCCTGAACTGCTGCGTCAAATTTAGGTAGTGACTTAGGGATCTGGCTATATCCAACTCATGCAGTTTTGAGGAGGCTGGATCCTCCCCGAATGCTGGAAGAACCCACTCTTGGTTCAGATGGAAGACTGAGGGTACTTTAGGGATGAACTGATGAATAGGTTGCAACACCACCCTGTCCGGGAAGAAGGTAATGTAGGGTTCTTGTGACCCTAATGCTTGGATCTCTGATACCCTGTGACCCGAAGTGATGGCGACTAGAAAGACTGCCTTCAGAGAAATATCCTCCAAGGTGCTTTCTTCTGTGGGAGCAAACGGAGGTTTTGAAAGGATATTAAGCACGATAGTCAAATCCCATTTGGGGTATAGCGTCTTTCTAGGCGGTCTCAATCTTAGAACTGCTTTCAAGAAACGTTCCACCAGAGGATCTAGCGCCCACCGGGTGTCTGTTAGAGCTGAAAGGGCTGAAACCTGGACCTTAAGCGTATTCAGGCCCAAACCTAAGTCCAATCCACTCTGTAAAAAGAGGAGTATGTTCTGGATTCCGGGGATTAGAGGATCGAAATGGTTCGTTTCTGCCAATTCCGTAAACTTTCTCCAAACTCTATAGTATGTGGAATTCGTAGATGCTTTTCTGGCCTGTAGTAGTGTTTGTATGACATTATGCGAACATCCTAACTCACCCAACCTTTTCCGCTCAACTTCCAAACCCCCAAGTCTAGGATCTCCGGGTGCGGGTGACAGAACTTGCCTTGAGACAGAAGGTTGTCTATGCGTGGAAGGTGAAGCGGTTTGCACAAGGTCATCTTGATTAGCAACGAGAACCACGGTCTCTTGGGTTAGTATGGAATCACTGCTAAAACTGTGATTGCTTCTGTGGTTAGACGTTGGAGAAACCTCAGTATCAGTGGAGTTGGTGGGTATGCGTATTCCATCTGAAAGTTTCATGGCTGGGTTAGGGCATCCACCCCTGCTGATTTCGGAGATGGGAACCTTGAAAAGAAAAGCGGTGTCTTCGCATTGAGCAAGGAGGCAAATAGGTCTATTTGGAGAGTGCCCCATTGTTGGCATATCCAGGAGAAGACCCTCGGATTCAGAGACCACTCGTTGTTGTGGCTGAAAGATCTTGAAAGCTGATCAGCTAACTGGTTCTCTGGCCCTGGGATATATGAGGCTCGTAGGTTGACTAAATTCCTCTCGGCCCATGTCAGAATGGGTGTCACTTCGTTCCTTGATTCTGAACATAAGCTACTGCCGCTTTGTTGTCCATCTGGAGAAGGATGGATTTTACCCTGAGGAAGGTGGCCAGAGACAGGATTGCTAACCAAGCCGCCCTTAGCTCCAAGGTGTTTGATACTACCTCTGTCGCATTGAATTGCCATCTGCCCTGTACCAACTGGTCTTGGTAATGTGCCCCCCATCCTAACTGACTTGCGTCTGTCGTCAGAACAGTCCATGGGATAGGGCCAAGGGGACAGTGAAGCAGAAGGTTGGATGGTCTTGTCCACCACCAAAGGCTGGATTTCATTGTAGGTGTAATCAATATCCTCTGCTCTAGGCGATCTTTCTTCACTGCGATAAGAAGCCCACCTGGAAAGTCCGTAGATGCCATCTGGCCCATTTCACCATAGGTATGCATGAAGAGAGGGAACCTAGCAGGCTTAGACAGTCTGATGCTGCCACAGAATGGCTCGCTAGCGCCCTTTTCACTTTCCCTATCAATGAAGGGATTTTTTCTGCCGGGAGTGAAACTGCTCTTCCTGGAGTGTTGAAGAATGTCCCTAGGTAAATTATCTCCTGTGTGGGCGTAAGTTGACTTTTGGCATAGTTGATTAGCCAATCAAACTTTATCAGTGTGTCTAGGACCAACTGTACATGTATCACCAAGGTCTGCCTGTGCTGAGAAAGAACTAGAATATCGTCCAAATAGTGTAGTACTCGAATCCCCTTCTCTCGAAGAGGAGCCAAGATCGCTACTAGCACTTTGGTGAAAGTTCTGGGCGCTGTTGAAATCCCGAAGGGAAGGCATTGGAATTGAAGATGTAAGTCACCTATTCTGAACCGAAGAAAAGGTTGAAACTGAGGGTGGATAGGTATGTGCAGATACGCATCCTGAAGGTCTATGGACGCCATCCAATCTCCTGGCTGAACAGATAGAATGACCGTGTTTAAGGACTCCATCTTGAAATGTTCCACCCGGATATACCTGTTCAGCCTCTTCAGGTCTAGCACTGGCCTCCAACCCCCCGATTTTTTGGGGACCAAGAAGACTGGAGAATAAAAGCCTAAGTGCTTCTCCAAGTCTAGAACTGGTACTACTGCCTGCTGGAGAACAAGCATTTTGACATATTAAAGAAGGGCCTCCTTCTTCTCTCTGGAGGTTGGAATCTTGGTGGCCTGAAAGGAATAGAGGGGAGGCTGCCTTTTGAATCCCCAGAAATGACCTTGACAGACCGTGGACACTGCCCACTGGTCTACGCAACCTTCCACCCAAACCCGGGCAAACACCTTTAGACGGACTCCTACCGGACCGGTTTGGGTGGAGAGGGCATCAAAAGGACTTCTGGCCATCAACTGTGGATGTAGAGGCTTTTGGTTTAGCCGACCTCAGAAAGGTAGCTTGTGAACCTTTCCAGCCCCTTCTATACTCCCTTCCCAGACGGTAGGATCTGGAGTCCTTCCCTCTTAACTGGCCCGCTGGGCGGTTTGCAAATCTCTTCCTCCTGCTTCTGTCCTGGGGAATTAGCCCACTTTTCCCCCCTGTGACTCTGGTAATTGCCGTATCCATTTTTTCGCCAAACAGGGCTTTCCCATCGTATGGAATATGACACCATGATTGCTTAGACGTTGGGTCGGCCGACCATGGTTTTAGCCACAATGCTCTTCTGGCTGTTATGGAATACAGCAAGGCCCTGGAAGAGCATTTTAGGACGTCAATAGCCACTTCTGCTATGAAATCTGAGGCCAGCTTTAATTCATCCAGTGCCTTAATGATTTCTTCTGAACCTACCCCTTGTCTGAGGGCCATTTCCACGTTGTCTGACCATACTCTGGTGGCCCTTGAGATCGAAGTCAGAGCTACCGCCGGCTTGCATGCTCCCCCAGCCGCCTGATATGTTTTTTTCAGGTCTGAGTCAATCCTTCGGTCAAGGACATCTTTAAAGGAGACTGCGTCTTCTAGTGGCAAGGTCGAGTTTCTAGCCAACCTCATAACTGAGGCGTCCACAGTTGGTACAGCATCAAAAAGTTGCGCATTTGCTTCTGCCAATGGATATAACTTAAGAAAACGATTATACGCCATTGGTCTTCTGTCTACCTTCTGCCATTCATCTGTTACCACCTCCTTGATTTCTTCCATCAAGGGAAAAGTTGATACCTTCTTTTTCAGATGTGGGAAATATTTCTTTGTTTTAGAAGGTGGCTCCGGATTTTCCTCCCACTGGATTGCATCCTTGACCGTGGTTATGAAAGGCTCAACTAGAGCGAAGTCAAAACCTGAAATATTGCTATCCACCCCTTTCGCCTCATCTTCAGAATCCACCTCTGCGTCCGAATGAGGAGTGGACGCGCTTACTGCTGCCTCAGGCGAGGGTGGGTTAATTTGGTCTTGGGAGAGGGCCAACTCCCTGATTGAATCCTTGATCAAGCTCTTAATTGATTCCAGAGACTGCTGCTTATCTTTCTCTTTATCCCCTGTAGCCTCTAGTAGACACTTCTTGCATACCAATTTTTCCGGCAACGCTTGTCTTCCACATACCCAACAGGTCTTCTCTTTTGGATACAGCGATCTGTGGGATTCGTGTCTGCTAGGGGTATGTTGGGGTGACCTCTGGCCACTGCGGGAGGCATGAGCTGAGGATAAGTGAGAGTGTCCTGAGCTCCTATGACCTTTGGATCTCCTATCTGACGAGCTATCTGCGGGATGATCCCCGGTGCGGGCTGTAGAAACAAAAAATATGTTCTAATTTGCCCGTAGTGCTCTTTTTTATTTTCCTTTAAAACTTACCTGATTGTTGCAGCCCTTACCTAGTGGTATGATGAGGATCTTTTTGTTGCGGTATCACATTACTAGGGGCAGCTGGGCAAGAGAAAAACAAAAAAAGGATAGATTTCTTTCTGCTTTCCTTTTTAACCATATACATACATATACATTATATATATATATATATATATATATATATATATATATATATATATATATACACATAGATACACATATCTACCCATTTGCAAGCCCCTAAATACCTTGGCCAGGCTCCATTGCAAAAAATAGGGAAGACACTTAAGGGAGATGTCTTCACCTTGATAGCTGGCCCTGTAATGAATCCCAGGCTCTCCATTTATGCTGAGAGCACTTTGGGAGTACCAAGATGGCCGCCGACAGCTTCAGTTTGCTACTGGGCATGCACCGTACTGTCACATGTGCAAGTAACAGCCTGCTCACATACGGTTAGGAGACATACCATCAGGGAAGAGCATAGAGGAGAGGCTAAGCTCCTGTTAATCTTCCAATATGGCCCAAAAAAAGATCCACAGAAAAAAACGGCCTCCCATACTTATCTGGCGCCTTTAGCAGCCCAAGCGATGGGACTCCATACTGCAGGAGAGCATGAACCTGCAATGGTTACACCATAAAGCGGTGAGGTAAGGCTGATAATGATCCTGCAGGCATGAGGACAAAGTAAAGAATACTGACTAAGGGGGAGGAACTCTTTTTTTATAGAGTTAAAATGGTCCTGTGGGTTGGTAGAGGGCGGAGCAACCAATCATGGGTATGCTGACATGGGAGGCACCAGGAAAAGCTTCTGTTGGACAGATTGCTGTACACACTGACCGAAAGTCATGCTGAACCAGCCAATTTTCAGATTGTGTGTACCTAGCTTAATACAAAAAGGAAAAATTTTAGTTCTATGTACTAACAACACTACATTCAAGCAAAGAAAGCAACACAACCACTTACTGTACAATGTTAACTGAAGTTTCTGAGTCATAGGATTTACACCCCATTCACCTTGTGCGACTTTGGACAACAAAGTTGCATGACAAGTCATATCCCATGTTTTCCAATGATAACCTTTCATATATGTGCGACTTAAAGTCGCAGCAACTTCAAAGTTGTTCATGCACTACTTTGGTCTGACTCTCACGCAACTTGAGAGCCATAGACTTCAACGTTACCCCTCGAAGGTTGCATGAAAGTCATACTAGAATGTTTTACATGCAGCAGTGAGTCTGAATTTACAGAGGGACAACAAGTCACATCCAAGTTGCACCCATCCAAAGTTGCGTCAAACATTGCACCAAAGTAGCACGACTTTGGAGTTGTACAAGTGTGAATGGAGCCTTAGTGTGCTGGAGTAACTCTTTCTCATTCAGATGAAATGCAGACAGCTGGAACTGACACCTCTTGAAGCCAAGAAAAGAGGTCAAGGCAATCTAAAACTGCCAGTAGGTCTTGTAGGAGACTGGGTTTCAGCAGACAGAGAGTGTGGGCACTACAATGCCCTTCAGTGGAAATTCAGAGGCACACAGTGTGGAGGGAAAGATGAGGAAATTACAGAGCAACAATGTTTTCTTTAACCACTTGCCGCCCACCATATAGCAAAATGACGGCGGCAAAGTGGTTGCGATATCCTGACCGGACGTCATATGACGTCGCCAGGATATCAAGCCACTGCGCGCCCCCCGGGGGCATGCATCACGGCGATCGTTGTTGAGGTGTGTCAGTCTGACACACCGCACACCGATCTAGGTAAGGAGTCTCTGACGGAGACTCTTTACCACGTGATCAGCCGTGTCCAATCTGTCAGACGCGAGTAGAGGAGAGCCGATCAGCTGCTCCTCTGACGGGGGGTCTGTGCTGATTGTTTATCAGCACAGCCCCCCCCAGGCTGCCCACAATGGACCACTAGGGACGCCACAAGGACCACCAGGGATGCCCACCACTAGTCACCACCAGGTAGGCCACCCATGGCCACCAGGGATAACAATCAGTGCCCACAATGGATGCCTGCCAATCAGTGATGCCCATCAGTACCATCCATTAGTGTACAGTGCCACCTATCAGTGCCCATCCATGCCATCTATCAGTGCCCATCCGTGCCGCCTATCAGTGCCGCATATTAGTGCCCATCATCAGTGCCCATCAGTGCCACCTCATCAGTGACACCTTATCGGTGCCCATCAGTGCTGCCTTATCAGTGCCTGTCAGTGCAGCCCCATCAGTGCCCATCAGTGAAGGAGAAAACATACTTATTTACAAAGTTTTGTAACAGAAACAAAAAAAGACGTTTTTTTTTCAAAATTTTTGGTCTTTTTTTTATTTGTTTAGCATAAAATAAAAATCCCAGAGGTGATCAAATACCACCAAAAGAAAGCTATATTTGTTGGAACAAAATGATAAAAATTTAGTTTGAGTATGGTGTAGCATGACCGTGCAATTGTCATTCAAAGTGCGACAGCGCTGAAAGCTGAAAATTGGTCTGGGCAGGAAGGTGTATAAGTGCCCGGTATTGAAGTGGTTAAAGCATCACAAGCAGAAGAAGATGAGTCAGTAGCAGCTGTGTGTCTGGAGCTCTCCTTTAATTTATCTGTATAGCAACAATGAGACTTCAATCTCAATGAGAGTTCCATCCAGCAAGAGTGGTTGCTACTTCCTGATTTGTTTAGATCAGGCATGTCACACTCAAATAAAACAGTTGGCTAAAAGTCAGTGGAAATCTTCACTGGACCACATCTACTTAAATTCATGAAAAAGATTATAGCACATTGGTACTTGCATTTATAGCCAAAATTGTAATGTAGATTGTTTTCCCAGAAAAAGGGATCTTAAACCATTGTATGTAGTATTTTACTGAAGAAACTATTAAGAAGTGAAGCTTTCATCAACTAGAAAACAGCTGGGGCCTCATTGGGTATGCATTCTTTAATCACTGATGACCACAAAGAACGAGATAAAGGGCCTTAAATGGTTTTAACAATGCTGGGGTAATATGCCTGGGATTAGATTAATTGTGGTGATAACTAAGTCTTTATTGAGACTTATCACTATGTCACTTAAAAAGCACAGCAAAGCTGCTACATGCAGGCTTTTAGGAGTACAGCATAGCACCAACACAAGAGTGAAAACAATCACATTCATGAACGTGGGTGCGCTTTCCTAAAGCCATTTAGGAAAATTCAGATACGTCTAAAAGCCAATGTCAAAGTGAAGGGTTCCAAAAAATGGTATATACAGTATTAAGACAAAGGGGTATAAAATATCTTTTTTTTTCTTTTGCTACCCACTTCCAGATAATACAATTTAAATGAAGGGTTTAACAGAACCACTGTATTAATAAGAGGTTTAAGATACAATAAAGGTGTCTACATGTAATCACTGCAGTAGATATGTGGTTCTAAATCACTGAGCATTAAGCCATTATGAGCTTCAATTTACTTTGATCTCATATAAACACTATCTTGAGCCAAAGAGATACTTTTCATGACTGCAATTCCAGTCAACAGAACAACATGGCTTTAAGGTGATCCAAAAAACATCAATAAGGTATGACAAAATTTGCATTGTCAAATTGCCTTTTTTGCTTCATACTTGCTTCATGGTGTAGGGAAATGATTTGTAAACTCCATCTTCAGCATACAAAAAAGGAGCAGTGTACATTATACAGTCCTCACAGTATCTTCCGCACTTGTGTTCATTCATACAAATACAATGCAGAAAATGAAACTTATACATTCTCTTTTTCTACGCTTCACTGTAGCTTAGATTCTCTGCATACAAATGACTAAAAAGAAAACCGCAATGAATATTTCTCATCTTCTCCTTTTTTATAACCTCTGCTGTCAATCTAAAAAGATTTGGATCTGTGAAATGAACTACTATAAAGTGCCTGCGGGGAACTTAGTCCAGACTGATAAATAAGCCATTTTGGTTTTAATGGAATATTTTGCCTATAAACTACATCTAATCACAGGTGATTACAAATATCTATCCCAATAAATGTCTTTTTAATATGCTGACAGATGTTTATAATAAGCAGTAAACATTTCAAGTTGATGAATGTTCTACTGAACCAGTAGGGCAAACAGTCTTGTTTATATAGACGTTTATGTCACAAAGCTTATGGAGAGTCCTTTTTTAACTAGTATTGGGACAAGTGCAGATTTTATTTTCAGATCATGACATTTACTGAAACAATATATTAAACAGAAAAAACTTTTTGCTCCAAGCGGCTTTTCCCTGCTTCCAGCTAAACCCCAGGTGCTAGAGGCAAGCTGAACCATCCATGCTCATCAACCAGCAGCAAAAAGGGAGGCTGCTACACACTGAATGTATCACAAAAGTCTTAATTTATTGTATAAATCCTCCAAATGCATGGCAATAACAGTCCCCAACCTAGAACCGCTCCACTGATGCATCAAAGGGTGAAATGTGTAAGTAGGTGGTCCTAGGTGGGGGACTGTTATTGCCATGCTTCTGGAGGATTTATACAACAAACAAAGACTTTTGTAATACATCCAGTGTGCAGCTGCTTCTCAGTTTGCTTCTGGAACTAAAAAACTGCTTGTTTTGTTGTAGGAAATTTGTTGTATAGGTTGCAATATGTTGTTGCCACTCAACAAATTTTTTTGTCCTAAGCCAATCCAAGCACCAAAGTCTATTTTCAGCTTTTGTCCAATTTTATTCATCAATATATTAAGTTAAAACCGGATTTACTCTTGAAGGGGTTAGTTTAGTACAGTCACACCAGAACATCCAGCCTCCCAGCCAGTTAGTCACACAGCGTGGGATGTGCAGGCTCTCCACCACCAACTCCCTGTAAAAACATTGTCCCACTCTCATTTCTGTCACACATCAGTCTGTAGGGCCAGCCAAGCCTGGACACGCTTTCCAGCACATCCTCATACACATTGCTTTTGCAGCAATCTGTCTCCACAGGAATAGAAATTACTGGTTGCAGACTACTCTCATTTGTGAGCAAAACCCACCTGTCTACAATCAATCAGCCTCCTTCTTTGAGATGCCTCTTTTGGATTTCTGGGAATCTTCCACTGCCAAAATGGGCTCTCTGGGTACCTGCTTCTGTGATTTAGCACAGACCATAAACTGGCAGAAAGAGGGTGGTTGCAAAAAAAGAGAGCAGGATCAGAAACCTATGTTGCTGAACTAACTTACAGCTTATGGAAGGGATGTGCTTCGACCTTTTCACCCTGGGTGCTCCATTGTTGTTCCAGCAATGACAATGAGTGAGGGCTTTTGCTGCCTTTTTTTCTCATTGAGGCGCTATTCCAACCCAACTCTTTGGTGCATAGTCCTATATATGTGGTACCCAAATGACTGGCAAATTCACCAAGGCTGACATACTACGAACAGAGGCTGCAGACCATGACAGTGCTGATGGCAGTTGATAAGTTGAACAAGGCCCACACCGTAGAACTATTTCAGTTTTCTGCTTATTTAAGTGCTCTGTTACTGTTCTAAAGGTAGCCAATTTCTGCCAAACACAAACCTGATGTCTATAGTTCAAGTCTTTTGGGCCTGGCCATCGGGACTACCGGGAGTTTCCCGGTGGGCCGATGGCTCAGTGGGCCGGTTTCAGCGGCCGCCTAATTTGCCTATTGCATCGTATCTCAACTGGGGAGGTCCGCGGCGATCTACCAGCTGGCGCCTGACGAGTGGCGCCTGACGGGTAGATCGAGATTTAGCCAGCATACAGAGTAGCGCAGGAAGCATCTGTAATAAGTTCTCTCTCATGTCACGCTCCTCCTTCTCTCTCATGTCAGGGCCGCCCCATCTCTCTTCTTGTCCATCCCCATTTGCTTGTGACATCATCTGGGATGAACGAGAAGAGAGGAGGGGCCACCGGGGAGCAACGTGACATGAAAGAGAACTTATCACAGACGCTTCCTGTGCTGCTCTGCATTTGAAGAAAACGACTAGTAAATGCTGTGCCCCATGTGCTTTGATGTGCCTCATGTACCCTGATGTGCCCCATGTGCTCCATGTACCCTGATGTGCCCCATGTACCCTGATGTGCTTCATGTGCTTTGATGTGCCCCATGTACCCTGATGTGCCCCATATACCCTGATGTGCCCTGATGTGCCCCAATGTGTCCTTATGTGCCCTGTCCCGATGTGCTGTGCCCTGTGCCGTGATGTGCCCTGATGTCCCGTGCCCCAATGTGATGTGCCCTGTACCCTGATGTGCTGTGCCCTTTACCCCGATGTGCTATGACCTGATATGCTGTGTCCTGTACCCTGACATGCCATGTCCTGATGTGCTGTGTCCTGTGCCATATGCCCTGTCCTGATGTGCCATATGCCCTGTCCTGATGTGCCATATGCCCTGTCTTGATGTGCTGTGTCCTGTGCCCTCATGTGCTGTGCCCTGTACCCTGATGTGCTGTGTTCTGTACCCTGATGTGGCCTGATGTGCTGTACTCTGATATGCCCTGTGCCCTGATGTGCCCTGATGTGCCCTGTGCCCTGATGTGCTGGGCTCTGTACCCTAATGTGCTGTGCCCTGGTCCGGTCTGGATGAAGTCCAGGGCCACATTTTTGTCCCAGTCCAGCCCTGTTTGGGAACAATTGGGGAAGTGATGTTGCTGACACTGTACTGTTCTGTAACACCTCATACAGCTTATAGCGTGTGATTGAAAAGTTTAGTGTTTTTCCACAGTCACCCTCAAGGGTTCATAAAAATGGAGGACTATCTGTCTCTGAGTGGCGCTTTTATTTTTTTTTTTTGCATTGGTTCATGCACCCTAGGGCAGTGCCCAGCTCACCAAGCCCTTTGTTGGATGAACCTTTGCCAATTAGCTTTAAAAATAGCCAGAACTGATTTTCAACATTCACCTCTTATAGACTTTAAAAGAGGTCCGAGTAAGGTTTGCCACATCTGGAATTTGTGATGAGCTTGATGAATTGCACACAAATCAAACACAGGCACATTTGCTCATCACTAGTCTAAATCAAAGACAGGTAGCGGAAGAGCATACTCAGTATATTTCAAGGCACTAGTGCAGAAGACAGATATTGCCAGAGGGGGCAGTAGTGTAGAGAATTAATTTTAATAATACATTTGCAGGTAACCACTCTGTCCTCAGTAGTACCAGTATTTTTCAACATCTCAAATCTCAGAGCCTTAATGTAAATTCCAAGCCCTTACACATTTTTTACTGTCATAGCAAGCAAGTGTTGAAAGAGGTGGTGTGGTAGTTTGTAAAAAAAAAAAAAAAAAAGATTTTTAACAGCGATGATAATGATCATAGCTATTTTATATTATGGCATAATTGCTGGTACTCTTGCACACAATTACTAGTCTGTAACCCTGATATTAACCTCTTTAAAGTGATATTAAAATGTTCATTAAAAAAAAAAAGAAAAAAAGAACAAGCATGTCATACTTACCTGCTCTGTGCAATGGTTTTGCACAAAGCAGCCCCGATTCTCCTCTACTCTGGTCCCCCGCCGATGCTCCTGGCTCCTCCCCCTTCGAGTAACCCTCTAGAAAGGTGCTTGCTACAGGGGATACTCGTGCAGGTGTAATCCCAAGTCACACTGTGTGCGTCTATTGACACACAGAGTGCGATTTGGCCCCACCATTCGCTCCCTCATTACAAGATTTGATTGACAGGAGTGGGAGCCAATGGCTCTCACAGAGCCCAGTGAAGATGGAGAGACAGAGCTTCACTTGTGCACAGAGCTGGAGCACGACCGGGTTCATGTAAGAATTTGGGGGGGGGGGGTGTAGCGGGGATCTGCACCTGAAACCTTATTTTTTTGCAGAGAAAGCCTTAAAGTAAAAAACCTTTAGCCTTTAGAACCAGTTTAAATTCTTTTTACTTAGAACTACAAACAGTTGTCAGTTTTTATCTGAGAGCACGCTCAGAGTTTCACAGCCTGAGAAAGGCTGCTTTAGGCATAAGGGAAAAGTTTTAAGCTGGTTACACACTATATAGTTACATAGTTACATAGTTAGTCAGGTTGAAAAAAAGACACAAATCCATCTAGTTCAACCATAACAAATAAAAAAAAAATTTAAAAAAAATATCATACAATCCCATATACCCACAGTTGATCCAGAGGAAGGAGTAAAACCCCCCAGAAAATCAGCATCCAATTTGCTACAGCAGGGGAAAAAATTCCTTCCTGATCCCCCAGGAGGCAATCGGATTTTCCCTGGATCAACTTTACCTATAAACGTCAGTACCCAGTTATATTATGTACATTTAGGAAAGAATCCAGGCCTTTCTTAAAGCAATCTACTGAGCTGGCCATAACCACCTCTGGAGGAAGTCTATTCCACATTTTCACAGATCTTACTGTGAAGAAACCTTTGCATATTTGGAGATGAAATCTCTTTTCCTCTAGACATAAAGGGTGCCCCCTGTGTCCTCTGTGTTGACCGTAAAGTGAATAACTCAACACCAAGTTCACTATATGGACCCCTTATATATTTATACATGGTGAATTGATCATATCCCCCCTTAATCTCCTCTTCTCAAGAGAGAATAAATTCAGTTCCTCTAATCTTTCATCATAGCTGTGCTCCTCCATGCCTCTTATCTGTTTGGTTGTCCTTTTCTGCACTTTCTCCAGTTCCCCGATATCCTTTTTGAGAACTGGTGCCCAAAACTGAACTGCATACAACAACACTATACAATTTTTATACAGTTTTCTTGTACAACTTTTCCTTTAGATTTACCAAAACCATATAATATGAGGTAAAACCTAAACACTTTTAAATTGTATGCAAACTGGCCCTTGCACTAGTACATCGCTGAAGGTAAATCTAAGGGAAATTGAAAAACAAAAATTGTATAATGTGGGATGACCAGAAACTATGAACGCAGTAAGGGCCAGTTCACACCACATGCAGTCCAGTGCATTTTTGTTCTGCATCAAAAATGCATTGTAAAGTAGGTTATGTAGTTTCCAATGGTATAGTTCACACCAGTGCTTGCAGTTCCAGTGCGTTCCAGTTCCAGGAAAAAAAAGTAGAACATGCTGCTTTTTCCTGCAATGTACTGTACTGGAATGCAGTAAAACGCATCAAAAAACACTGAACTGCACCAGAACGCATCAAAAACGCACCGTACTCTCAATCTATGCTACTAAGACAGCTAAACAAATTCTTCTTACTGCACAGCCTGTGACTAGCAACAATGTTGCTAACGTCTCCTTCTGTACATAAGCTCTTCTTGATTTGAATTGTAATACTTATGGATAAGATTTGAGTTAGTGAACATGAAGAGTTCAACCTGATCTTTGAATGTTCACAGTTCACCAAATGAACAAATAAATGACTAGTTCACCGACCCACTAAATCTCTGGCTGCTGCAGCTGGAAGCCATTAATTTAGTGGCAGTATCAAATGAATGACATCTTATTCCTTTTCTAGATACGTTTGGGTCTGGTAAAGATATCCAGGAGGGGATCCCATGCAAAAAATGAAAACAGACACTAACCTGAGCATGCAGTCCCTACCTCCTAAACCATACCAGGTTACATGCTCTCAACATGGGGAGAGTACCTTGCCAAGGGGCAAAGCACCTTGTCCCCATGTTGATGGAAACTAGGGTCTCTTCCCCCACATCCCTGACTCAATGGATGTAGGGTCTGCAGGAGGGGGATTATCAGAATCTGGGAGACTCCTTTAAAATTAGGGGTTCCCCATATTTATCCCCCCCCTACACACAAATGAGTAAGAGATTTATAGTACCTTGTTTACTCATTTATAAAAAAATAAAAAAATAAAAAGATACAATGTAAAAAGAAAAAAAATCACAATACTCATTTCATATTCATGATAATGAACGATGCTTTCTGACCCTCCAAAATAAAATACGTTAACCAGCTGACTCAATACACTCCTGACGGACTCTAGCTACGAGTGACATTTTCCCAGCTGGCAGCTAAATAGGTGGAAGAGTGCTGGATATCATCATTGACCAAGTATGGTTAATGACCATATAAAGGAGCTTCTAGATAAGTTCTCCTTCCCTGACCTCCTCAACCACTGGGCTAGGGATGTGGCGAAGAGACCCTTGTCCCAATAAATACAGGGACAAGGATGCTATACCAGGGGGCTCTCTGGCAAGGTACCCTCCCAATGTTGAAGGCATGTGTTCCTGAATGGTTCGACTGGGGGGTGGGGGGAGTGCACATGCTCGCTGCCCCCCTCCTTTAATGATCAAAGAGGCTGCATGCTGTAGAAAAGTATATATTTTTTTCACAGAGTTTTCTCTTTAAACCAGAGTTTCACCCAAAAGTTGAACTTCCACTTTATAGACTCCTGACCCCCTGACATGCCACATTTGGCATTTCATTTTTTTTGGAGGGGGGGAGCTGGTACCTAGTTTTGACAGGTGCCCAGCTCCCACTTCCGCTCGGTGCACCGTGGCACCATGAGCGGAAGTTCTCCTCTCCCCCTCCCTCCCTGCAGTTTTCTGGGACATGTCACAGGTCCCAGAAGATTGCCTGGCCATTCAGGATGCACACCGTGACTCGCACATGTGCAGTGCGCACCCACACTTGCGATGCCGGTGCCGCGAAGAGGAGAGGGAGAGAAGCGAGGCTTCGGACGGCCGCATCACTGGACAGTGGGACAGGTGAGTGTGTTTATTAAAAGTCAGAACTATAAAAAGTGTATAATAAACACAGAAATGGCTGGAACTCCTCTTTGAAGGGGTCGTAAACCCTTGTGTTTTTCCACCTTAATGCATCCTATGCATTAAGGTGAAAAAACTTCTGTCACTGGCCAGCCCCCTCGTTTTACTCACCTGTGCCCGTTCGTTCCCACGCCGGAGACGTGCAAACCCACTCTGGCCGGGTCTCAGCTCTTGATTGGATAGATTGATACCAGCGCAGACATTGGCTCCTGCTGCTGTCAATCAAATCCAATACGTGGGCGCCGGGGGGGCGGGGCCGAGAGCGGCATTCTGTGTCTATAGAGGGGAGGGAGGTGCTGCGCTAACCAGAACAGCAGGCTACTGTTAATCTCTGTATGCAATCAATTGAACTGTATGCCCCATAGTGAATAAAGTCGCATAAATTTGTATACACACTGAAAACCTTGTGCAATAATAAGGGATGTTGAGATCTTGTGCCAATAAAAAGCAATGTGCAAAAGCAACTTCATATAAACAATAAAAGGTGAGTATTGCAAAAAAAATTTTCAATTCATATAAATAAAGATAAAAATGCGTCCTTAATATTTTTGTGCAGAAAAACTAACATATAAAGTGCGAGTGCTATGGTGACCTAGACATCTCTTTTCAATCAAATCAATCAGAAAATAAATAATATAAATGATAAGTAATATAGTATCCCAACAATAGTGATCCTGAAATACTGTGCTTGTTCTGAAGCCAGAGCAATAAATAACATGCAAATAAGTGCAGCAACTTAAAGTGCAATGTGTTAATGTCCTTTAAGGTGCAAAAAACAGTCCTAGTACTGTCCTGTGTCCTCTTCGTGCATAACACACTAGTGTAGGTAATGGCCCCTTACCTAGCGGTGCTAGGTAAACCGTAAAGTGGTAGCTAAACAGCAGGGTCCTGAGCCAGCATCAATCCTGTCTCTGTCTCCACGCTTGGCAGCGTTGGATAAAACTTTATGGCAGCTGGGTTCAGATGGCTATAGTCCTAGCTGGGGTCCTGGACCAGCGCGGGTCCTAACTCTGCCTCCACATCTCAAGTGTATGTAAAAAACGGGTATGAAGGACAAAAGGTACTAGATAGTGAAGTAGGTTTTAACAGGGTGGAGCTTTATTCAAAACCATATGTAAATGTACTCACATTATACAATGTACAAACGAATCCTTTCTCCTACGAGCGGCGAGCTCGTTATGTCTCACTCAATGTGAAAAAGCCTATTCCGTCCTATGCTGTTCTGGTTAGTGCAGCACCTCCCTCCCCTCCTTTTCTGTTTATTTTGGGTTTGTGCTTGGCCCTTTTTCCGGTGCGTGCATGTGTCCAGTCGCATACATTTTTCTTCATTTTCTTTTTCCAATTGGGTAGCGCAGGAATACTTTTATTATATTCTGTGTCTATGGACGCAAATGCTGGACTCAGGAGCGTGCCCGCATGGTAACCCCCAGGGAGAGTGCTTCTCCTAGGGGGGTTTTTCGATGTGGGGAGGAGCCGGGAGCGCTGTTGGGGGACCCCAGAAGATGATGGTCAGGGCCACTCTGTGCAAAACGAACTGCATAGTAGAGGTAAGCACATTTTTGTTATTTTTTTTATTTTATTTTTTTAAACAAGGGTTTACAACCCCTTTAAGGCCATACCAGATCCTCATCTAGTTGAAGGTAATTTCCAACCACTTTGTTTACAAATAGTGGCCAGGAAATGTAATTTAGCAACAATTTAAATAGAATTATTTTCCTTTGTAATAAATGTCACTTTTTTTTTGTTTGTTTTTCTTAATGTTACTCTTTAATCTTTTTTTAAAAGAGCTGCATGGTATGCAGCATGTCCCTTATGGCAGCAGTGACCAGCTATCCATAACCTTATTTTTTTACAAATCCCTTTTCCTCAAAAGAGGTCAGAAAAAAAAAAACAATAAGATTCAACTCCCATAGACTTCTGTGAGGTTTGCCATTATGTTTGGGGATCTTGAATTATTTCAGTTGTTGTGGAAACATCCAATGAACTGAACTTTGCTTTGTTCACTACTCACTAGTGCCAGTAAATACACAAGTGTCAACCTCTACAATCCCTAATGATACAGCTTTGGATTTATGTTATCTTCATGTGCCCACATATTTTCTATGTTTAAGCTGCCTCAACAGTCCCCTATAGGGCTTCCCCTTATCCAGACCCCATAGTTATGTGGGCTGCTGTGGCTACTGTCATGCCACTATATGTCACTGGAGAAAACTATCACCGCTCCAGGAGCGTTTAGCAGACCAAAAGTGAATCGATTTTGGTTCGGAGGTCGTAGGTGCTGGCTAATGCTGATAAAGTTGGACATGAATGAATTTCTGGACAGCCGCACTCATAGATAGCCTTGTTTATTCAGAAGGTGAACATCAAATACAAAAATCACAGCAGACAGGGAAGATCTGACGTTTCGCACTAGCGTAAGTAAGCACTAACGCTAGTGCAAAACGTCAGCTCTTCCCTGTCTGCTGTGATTTTTGTATTTGATGTGCACCTTCTGAATAAACAAGGCTAACTATGAGTGCGGCAGTCCAGAAATTCATTCATGTCCAACTATATGTCACTGCTTGGTCTGGAATGGACACTACTGCATGCAAGGACACTTACAATATTTGCTAAATTCTGCCAAGGAATGGTAACCCTTTACATCACGCTTTGCCATGCTGTCTTCCAAGGAATGTACATTATTATTATTATCGTAGATGGGCTCTATGTTTGAATACAATCAACAGCCATTGTGTGATATGTAAGCATACCCATCTTCCCACAGTAAGGGCTAGTTTAACACAATCAGTCACTGACCCTACACATGGCCATTCTACTGTCTATATTCACTTATAATTCAATTTGAGAAATAAAATATGTGTGACATGCCTGCTCTAGTGAAAATTCTTTCATAATAAAACCTTGTTGAAAATCTCAATGAGAAAATGCATTGGTCTTCAAGTAGCTGAACCCTCAGAGGAGCTCAGGCTACAATATCTAGATTAGCAATGTCACATTACAGAACTGCTCTCACATCTGATGATGGCCAGGATGGCTGATAGCTCATTATTCATATTTCAGTGATCTCCTTGCTAAAGGTTTGATTTTCTGCAAGCAGCATGCAATGAATCAATTCATTACAAGGCTAATAGCTAAGAAGAGCTAAACGATTTGGACAAGCCAAACCACGTTCATCAAAAAGTCAAACGTGTTATAAGTGAAGGAAAGATAAGAAAGATGACATTGCTCTTGCTCAGATACAGCAGGAAATTATACAATTTGGAAATCTTCTTGTCAAAATGGGAAAAAGGGGAAGATACATAAATCACCTGACAAATGTGTTGTCTTTCTCAAAAGAAGAACATGGACGATACGTGCACAGTTATTGATGCAGCACATGGGAACCAGGAATATAGAGCAATTACTTTTATTGCTGAGTGTATAATAGATCAGGTTAGGGTGTTCAGACATACTGCATATACTGTATAAAAAAAAAAAAAAAAAAAGATAAAATAACAAAAAAGTAAAGACATGGTAATTAGGTTTTTGAGTGTACAGACATCCATCACCCAGGATTTTTTTTTTTAAGACTGCCCCCTACTTGTTGGTTCCCTCAATATGGCAGTGACTACTAGCCATAGGAAAATTATTCAAACAAATGGAAACTACCTCAACTTATGTAAAAGAAAAAATCTGCGCTATGTGTAAATAAATTATGATTCCAAGTGAATAAAACAAGTGAAAAAACAAGTGAAAAAACAGCAGCGCTCACACATATGTACACATCATAACAGAAAATCAAAATCAAAAGTGTTGCGCTGTAAATTCATAATCAATATATATATACAGTATCTCACAAAAGTGAGTACACCCTTCACATTTTTGTAAATATTTTATTATATCTTTTCACGTGACAACACTGAAGAAATGACACTCTGCTACAATGTAAAGTAGTGAGTGTACAGCTTGTATAACAGTGTAAATTTGCTGTTCCCTCAAAATAACTCAACACACAGTCATTAATGTCTAAAACGCTGGCAACAAAAGTGAGTATACCCCTAAATTAAAATGTCTAAATTGTGCTCAATTAGCCATTTTCCCTTCATGTGTCCTGTGATCATGTGACCCATGTTACAAGGTCTCAGGTGTGAATGGGGAGCAGGTGTGTTAAATTTGGTGTTATCGCTGTCACTGGAAGTTCAACATGGCACCTCATGGCAAAGAACTCTCTGAAAAAAAGAATTGTTTCTCTACACAAAGATGGCCTAGGCTATAAGAAGATTGCCAAGATCCTGAAACTGAGCTGTAGCACGGTGGCCAAGACCATACAGCGGTTTAACAGGACAGGTTCCACTCAGAACAGGCCTCGCCATGGTCGACCAAAGAAGTTGAGTGCAGGTGCTCAGCATCATATCCAGAGGTTGTCTTTGGGAAATAGACGTATGAGTGCTGCCAGCATTGCTGCAGAGGTTGAAGGGGTGGGGGGGTCAGCCTGACAGTGCTCAGACCATACACCGCATACTGCATCAAATTGGTCAGCATGGTTGTCGTCTCAGAAGGAAGCCTCTTCTAAAGATGATGCACAAGAAAGCCCGCAAACAGTTTGCTGAAGACAAGCAGACCAAGGACATGGATTACTGGAACCATGGCCTGTAGTCTGATGAGACCAAGATAAACTTATTTGGTTCAGATGGTGTCAAACATGTCTGGCGGCAACCAGGTGAGGAGTACAAAGACAAGTGTGTCTTGCCTACAGACAAGCATGGTGATGGGAGTGTCATGGTCTGGGGCTGCATGAGTGCTGCCGGCACTGGGGAGCTACCGTTCAGGGAACCATGAATGCCAACATGTACTATGACATACAAAAGCAGAGCATGATCCCCTCCCTTCGGAGACTGGGCCGCAGGACAATATTCCAACATGATAACGACCCCCAAAAACACCTCCAAGATGACCACTGCCTTGCTAAATAAGCTGAGTGTAAAGGTGATGGACTGGCCAAGCATGTCTCCAGACCTAAACACTATTGAACATCTGTGAGGCATCCTTAAACGGAAGGTGGAGTAGCGCAAGGTCTCTAACATCCACAAGCTCCGTGATGTCATCATGGAGGAGTGAAAAAGGACCCCATTGGCAACTTGTGAAGCTCTGGTGAACTCCATGCCCAAGAGGGTTAAGGCAGTGCTGGAAAATAATAGTGGCCACACCAAATATTGACACTTTGGGCCCAATTTCGACATTTTCACTTAGGGGTGTACTCACTTTTGTTGCCAGTGGTTTAGACATTAGTGGTTGTGTGTTGAGTTATTTTGAGGGGACAGCAAATTTAGACTGTTATACAAGCTGCACACTCACTACTTTACATTGTAGCAAAGTGTCGTTTCTTCAGTGTTGTCACATGCAAAGATATAATAAAATAATGTGAGATACTGTGTATATATATTATATAGAGAGAGAGAGAGAGAGAGAGAGAGAGAGAGAGAGAGAGAGAGAGAGAGAGAGAGAGAGAGAGAGAGTGCACAAAAGTCCATCTATTAAAATGTAGTGAAAAAAGGGAAAAATAAGTCCAAAATTCCAACTAAGAGTCCATATGTGAACTTAAAAGACGTGTCAATCCAATTTCAATCGGTGCAGACACCCGATGCTCCCCACAGGATAAGTGTGGTAAATATATCTGCTTACCAGATACTAAGACCTCCCAAGGTCTATAAGCACTTCAGTGAGCATTCACCCCTCACTACAGGTATAACCACTTTAGCTGTCCAGCCAACTTGATTGGATTCCAGAGAGATATCCCTCACAGTGATTACCCTTCAAAGGAACTTCAGAGTCTGACCATTCCCCAAATAACATGGAAGAGGTAGATAAACTCATTGCGCAACATTCATTTAAAAGGCATACATGAGTTTATTAAAAGTTCTGCTTACAACAGATCGAATAAAATAGGCTTATATGGAAACATTTGTTCGTTCGGCACCCACCACGGGTGTACTGACATCACCGCTGCTCCATGCCAGCCTGGCGTACGTTTCGTCCAGTGGGACTTCTTCTGTGAGGCAGTGAAGTGCTTATAGGCCTTGGGAGGTCTTAGTAACTGGTAAGCAAATATATTTACCAATTGACATTGGATTGACACTTCTTTTAAGTTCACATATGGACTCTTAGTTGGTATTATTCCCTTTTTTTTCACTACATTTTAATAGATGGACTTGTGCACACTATATATATTAATTATGGTTTAACAGCGAAACACTTTTGATTTTTACCTCAAACTATGACTTGCCTTTACAACGAGGAGCACATGGAAGGGCAACGCACATCAAAAACAAACAAAAATTCCCAGCACACCTACCAGCTAGCTTGCAACAAAACCAAATTACCCAGCCTAATGCCCCGTACACACGGTCGGACTTTCCCACACCGTGTGTGGGCTCCATCGGACATTTTCCATCGGATTTTCCGACACACAAAGTTTGAGAGCAGGCTATAAAATTTTCCGACAACAAAATCCGATCGTGTCAATTCCGACCGTGTGTAAACAATTCCGACGCACAAAGTGCCACGCATGCTCAGAAGGAATTCCGAGACTGAACAGCTCTGTCTGGTAAAATTAGCGTTCGGAATGGATAGAGCACTTTCGTCAGGCTGCAATGTTTAAAATAGTTTAATACAGCGCACTCTCTTCTTCTTTATAATGCTAGAAGAATGAAGTAGTTTTGCTGCTCATATTCACACAGACTTCTCACAAACTTCTTTCTTTATTATTTATCATGATTCCCTCAATATATTTTGATTTGTCACATCTGACAAAAAATATATATATTATTATTTTTTTGGTTTGTCTTTTTTTGAAGGCTGATTTTTTTATGTTTTTAATTTTTTTTTTTACCCCAGAATATTTTTGGGTGTGTTTTGTGTGTCAAGTTACCACAACACCATTATTATCTTGTATTATTTAATCTCAAGGAGATTGCTTGGTGTTGGTGTCTCTTGTTAATGATATTTTTAAAATGTACCTGAATCCTCAAAAACAAACTGTCCTTTTTGAAGGAAAACACACATAGGCGAGTATAATTGAATCAAAAATTCCTTTATTAAGGGCTCAGAACCAAACAAAGAGGGAGGCAACACTGGAGAGACAGCAGAAATTGGTGAAGCCTTTGGCCCCCAGGGCACACATCAATTATTTTACAACAAAATTGGTGGCCCGAGGAGTCCATATGTAAGGGAGTGCAGTCTGGTCCAGAAGTCCAAGAGATCCTGAACAGCAGCAGATGACAGGTATGTTCCCAGGCTGTGGTAGTACAAGAGTAGACAAGACTGAGCCCAGGTCATCACTCTCTGGTCTTCCTTCCACACTTCCTTCCATGCTGTGGCTCTGGTGGTGGAGTTGTGGCAGGAGGAGGAGGAGGAGGATGGTCCAACTCACTCAGGTGGGTTTTGTGTGTGTTTTCGCCCCTCACCCCCTTAGTTAAGACTTTATAAAGAAGGTCCTCACACAGGAGGTGTTGGCCCTCCTGCATGCCCTGCAGTTTGGTGGCAGCCATGCAGACAAAGGCCTCTTCAGGAGTGGGTAAGGCTCTGAGGGACGCAGAAGCCTCCTGAATGAGCCTGAGTGCTGAATCCTGCACGTGACTCCCCTTCCTGGGTCTTTTGTTTGGAAGGCGGAGGGGAGGAACCTGCGATTCTGTCAGGCTCCTACTGGGCCCGGCCTTCTCCTGCCTGCCACTTACCCCCCCCTCATCCTGGCTGCCACTTAGCCCTGCCTCCTCCTGGCTGACACTTACCCCCGCCTCCTCCTGTGTGCCACATTCCACAGCCTCCTCCTGTGTGCCACATTCCACAGCCTCCTTCTCCTGGCTGAGGTCTTCCTGTGTATGAAAAAGGGACATAGTTTTAGTTTCTTCTTCATCAATCATACACAATTTTCATCTCATGACTGTTGCCAATTGAATGTTATCAAATATAACAGACTATCATTCTGAGCCCAGCATTTTTCATTCTTGTCCCAATTATTTTTGCCCACTACTGTCTATTGATATGTAAAACACTTTATGAAATCAGCAACTAGTGATCAATAATAACATCTAGTAAACATCATTTATTGCTTGCCCAGAAATCTGTAGAAGAATGCTATACCTGGCTCCAGCTGGGCTCCTCCACTTCTTCCTGGCTGGAAGTCCCAGGTTGGACATCGGAAGCCTCAGCTGGGGTGGAAGATAGGGTGGAAGGAAGGTTTGAGAGGGATTCCCTGACTCCAGTCTGGTCTGACAGAAATCGCAGTCTCTCATAGTACCACAGCCTGGGGACATAAACGTCATCTGCTGCAGCTCCAGATCTCTGGGAATCTGTGACCTTCTTGCGCTCCCTAAGATAAGTGCTTCTCAGGCCACCAATTTTGACTTTTAAATAGGGGATGGTTGCTGTGGGGACCACCGGCTTCACCAACTCCAGCAGTTTCTCCAGCGCTGCCGGCCTCTTTTGTTTATGATTATAATGAGGATGTTTCACCTGCCACAGACAGGGCAGCTCCCTGTATTTGTCTATGAACAGGGGGAGGAAGTTGTGGTCATTGAAGCCATCCATTTTATCTGCAAGACACAACACAAGACAAACCCTAATGTCAGGCTAAAGTCTCCTAATCTTGTCCCAATATAGGCCTCAATCTATAAGCAGTATAGGCCCAATTTTAAATCTTACCTTCTTTATCACGATCGGCGCCTCTGATACTCCTTCCTCTGCTCACAGATCGTACGTAAGACGCACGCGTGTTACGCTTTATATACACTGCGCATGTGTGAAACTCCACCCGCCCCTGACGTTCTTTCTAGTCTATTCCCCGCCCCTTCTCATTCGGCGCAGTGGGGAAGAGCACATGCCGGAGACACAGCAGGTGTCAGATAATTACATCAACGAGGAGGAGGAGGAGGAAAGCCCGGGGGCCAGAAACATCTGGATCCAGAAAGAGACGATTTAAGGCATCAAATATGTCTTTTGGGGAGATGTTGGAGATGGTGGACATCCTGAAGCAGGCCGACTATAATGGGAAGTATGGACCTTACCCCAACCCCAATGTCCGAAAGGCCAAGATCATGACGAAAGTGGTCAAGAGTCTGCACCGGAATTTTGGGGTATGACGATCCAAGGATCAGCTCAGGAAGCGGTGGTCGGACCTGAAATTAAGGGAGCACGAGCAGTACAGAAGGATCAGGAGAGTGCTGCAAAAAAGTAAGTAGTTGTCCTGTCTTCCTGTTCTTTCTTTTTATTACATTTGTGCTGCTTCATGTGCTTTTCTTTACCGTTATCCAGTTTAAAATGGCAACTTTCATGTTCATGGGCACATTGTTCGTTCGTATGAAACATTGTTCGTTCAGCCTAGAAAACACCATTGTTTTGGCCATATGCATTTGAATAATTTTTCGGTCCTACTTCTATTCAAATAATTTTGTTGTCTAGATGGGTTTGTAAGTAGAATGTAATGCAAACTAGATTCTGTGTAAGGAGAGGACACTCAGCAGCTGTTTACACATCTGGACACTGGAGCACTAGTGTGGGACACCAGAACACCCTTTTTATTAGGGGGTCCCACATAGGTGCTCCAGTGTATACTATAGGGGTGTCTCCATCTGAAAAGCTTGTACAAAACAGGTAAGTATTCAAGCTTGACAAAGGGAAAAAATATTTCTTCATCTTGGAACTCTGCCCAAATAGACAATTGTACCCCACTTCCAAGCAATGTTTCATATTCCTATTTCTGCCATGAAATATCTGTGTGCTAAGTATACCTATTTTTTTTTTACATAGGGGAGAAAAGACTCGGAGGACACCCCTCATCTGAGGAGACCACAGACCCCCCACCTCAGGAAGAAGTGGAGACCCACCAAAGACAACAGGAGAAGGAGGAGGACGGAGATGTGGTGGAAATTGTCACCACAACAGGTGAGTGTCTGCAACCACAGGCTCATGTAAGAGATGGATGCCGGCATATTTATAATATATGGTGTGTTTTTGTTTCTATCTGTTTAAGTGATCGTGATGTTGTGGATCCAGGTCATTTCACCTCTGAAAGTGTACAGATCCTGATCGGGGAGATCATGGGGTGTAATAGGGACTTGGAAAACATCCAGAAAAACATCAATGATGTTAAAAAATTAAATGAAGAACATCATTGATGTTTTAGGGCAAGTTTAAAACCCCTCCAAATCCCTTCCCTTTTTGTGCTTTTTGGAATCTAAAAATTTCTCACATTTTTTTACATATTCGCGAAAAGCCAAATTTTGAAGATGCACACAGTGTGTCAACATGTGCTATCTGCCATCACGGGAGATCAATGTATGCGTTTTGGGGGTGCACCCCCTTCCTCAATAATAAAGTAGCTGGGAGGAAGGGGTTGCACCCCCAAAACACGTCCCTTGATCCCCCATGATGGCAGGTAGCACATGTTGACATTTGGCAATTTGTGTGCATCTTCAAAATTTGGCTTTTCCAGGGGTGACTTCACCCCATCTGAACGCAATATCAAACACAGTTTATAAATACTCAGGTCTGATATTGCCTTCAATTTCTTTAAAAGTTGAACTTTGTAAGTTCCAGATTTGTGTCTTTCTTGTTGGTTTTAAACATGCCTGTTTTACCTTAAATGGACATTTCTGCTTTTAGTAATGTGACCCAAAAAATTGTTATACAACAAACATGTTGGTTTGTTTTAAAAACCTTTGATAAATGCACGTGATTGTGCTGGCATTAAAAAGATTGATAATCAAGAATGTGTGGATTATTGTTTCAACGCTCCCAAACTTTTGTTGTGCTCAAATTGGTGTTTTCTGTGACAATGGGGGTTATTTCCTAAGGGAAAATCCACTTTGCACTACAAGTGCAGTTTCAGTGCAGTTTCAAGTGCAATTGTAGTGCAAAGTGTCTTTGCCTATAGTAAATAACACCCAACGGTGCTTTGTAATGATACACAATCACACCATTTTCAGGACTCACCACATTTCTGTCAGGGTCAGTTAAAAGAAACACAAGCAGTAAATGTCACCAAAGATTTTAGTAGTTAAAATTATTTTTTTACTTAAAAAATGTTTCAGACATTGTCTGGCATATTGATGGACCCCCTATCCGCAAAGTAATCAAGGTATCTAAGACGGACATCACGGGCACTCAGGAGGGGCAAGCCAGGACGGCCACTTTCAAGAGCCGTCAGGGTTGGTTCATTATGAATTCCGGCCTCAGGCCCAACTGAGGCAGCATAGTTGGCAGAATAATGCCTTAAAAAGTTGTGTAGAACACAGCACGCCAGGATGATATGATTCAGTTTGTACTCCGCCATGTGTATGGGTGTAAGAAATAGGCGGAACCGGCTGGTCATGATTCCAAATGTGTTCTCCACCACTCTTCTGGCTCTGGCCAGCCAGTAATTAAAAACCCTCTGGTCCGGGGTGAGGGTCCTCATAGGGAATGGCCGCATAAGATGGCCCCCAGCGCAAACGCTTCATCCACAACGAAGACGAATGGGAGTCCTTCCACATTGTCTTCTGGAGGTGGCAAGTCCAAGCTGCCATTCTGGAGCCGCCTGTAGAACTCCGTCTGGGCGATGACTCCACCATCAGACATCCGGCCATTCTTCCTCACGTCCACATACAGGAACTCATATGTAGCCGACACCACTGCCAACATCACAATACTATTGAACTCCTTATAATTATAATAGTATGACCCCGAGTTGGGTGGTGGGACGATGTGGACGTGTTTCCCATCAATTGCCCCTCCGCAGTTAGGAAAGTCCCACCGCTGGGCAACGTGGGAGGCCACAGTCTGCCATTCCTGTGGGTTGGAAGGAAACTGTGGAGTCAAACAAGAAAAAAAATTAACCATTTTGCACCTAAACAGGGAAAGCAGATTAGACACAAAAATTCTTGGCCAACATCAGTATAAGATTTATTTTAGGGAGTTTTGAAAAACCAAGGTATAAGGTCCACCTATCATATTCCCCCCCCCCCATGGGCCATTTCTAACATTTTGGGGGGGGATCTTTTGGACAGATAACCTTCTCCACTTCATTGAGAGATGAATGTCTAAATAATGTGTATTACTTTGGCCAGCCCCTCCTTACTTACACTATTGACAGCCCACTGGACAGGTAAGAAGTGTCATAATACAAAGATATAAATACACATTGTACACATTTTAGCACATTTGGACATTCTGCTATTACCTATCAAGATAATAATAGTATACAAAAACTTTAAACAGTACCATTTGAAAGTATACAGGCAGGCCCTTGCACTACATGCTTTGGGGAATTCATCCATAAATATGACCACAAAAGAGATGGGTATAGTGTGTATGGGTTTGGCAAAGTCAGCAGATAGATGATTGAGGATATCTTGCCTTATATAGTCCTTCTTACCTTATCTTACCTTAATATAGTCCTTCTGCAGGACCTGGATGATGGCAGAACAGGTCTCTGGGATAATGATCCCCAGAGCCTGGGGGGAGATGCCTGTCGAGAACTTCAAGTCCTGCAGGCTTCTCCCCGTCGCCAAGTACTGCAGGGTGGCTACTAGCCTCTGCTCCAGAGTGATGGCTTGCCTCATTCAGGTATCCTGCCTGCTAATATAAGAGGTCAGCAAAGCCAACAAACGGTGAAATACGGGGTCCGTCATCCGGAGAAAGTTACTGAAATCATCAGGATTATTCTCACGGATCTTATGGAGCAAAGGCATGTGACAGAACTGGTCACTCTGAAGCAACCAATTCTTGGTCCATGAACTCTTCCCCACCCTGTTCATGGACTGGACCCCAACACCAAGCCTTCCAGACAGCACAAACTCTACGAGGAGTACGTATACGCAACACGGCTAGAAAATGGTCGGCTGCTCAGAATGAAGTAACAGAATGCACTGAAGAACAGCAAGGCCTGTGAAGAGCACTGAAAAACAGCAATAGGTGGACAAGAACACACTAAATAATCCAATACAAACTGACTGCACGCACTGAAGAGCAGATACAAACCCACAAGCACAAACTGAAGACCAGAAAACGATCTGAAAACCACAAGTCAGAAAAAGCGCAATTCGTCTCTCACCAAAACTTTTACTAACACGAGATTAGCAAAAGGAGCCCAAAGGGTGCCGCGCTCGGTTCAGAACTGCCCTTTTCTAGTCTCGTCGTACGTGGTGTATGTCACTGCGTTCTTGGCGATTGGAAATTCCGAAAACTTTGTGCGACCGTGTGTATGCAAGACAAGTTTGAGCCAACATCCGTCTGAAAAAATCCTAGGATTTTGTTGTCGGAATGTCTGATCAATGTCTGATCGTGTGTACAGGGCATGACAGTTCACTTTAAAACAAGAGGTTTAGTTGCACACATTTGCAAACGTATGTGTATGCTGCAGTGGCCATGTCGAGGCACCCTATTATAGTTGGTCCTAGCTCTATAATTATGAGAGTCTCGCAAATTGTAGCACATATACAGCAGTTGGATAGATTAACCACTTCAATACCAAGCATTTTCACCCCCTTCCTGCCCAGACCAATTTTCAGCTTTCAGCGCTGTTACATTTTGAATGACAATTGCGCGGTCATGCTACACTGGACCCATATGAAATTTTGATCATTCTTTTCCCCACAAATAGAGCTTTCTTTTGGTGGTATTTAAGCACCTCTGCGTTTTTTATTTTTTGCACTATAAACAAAAAAATAGTGACAATTTTGAAAAAAACACAATATTTTTTACTTTTTGCTATAATAAATATCGCATTAAAAAAAAACAAAAACAAATTTTTTCCTCAATTTAGGCCGAAATTTATTCTTCTACATTTTTTTGGTAAAAAAATCGCAATAAGCGTATATTGATTGGTTTACGCAAAAGTTATAGCGTCTACAAAATAGGGGATACATTTATGGCATTTTTATTGTTTTATTTTTTTTACTAGTAACGGTGGCGATCTGCGATTTTTATCATGACTGCGATATTGCGGCGGACACTTTGGACACTTTTGACACTATTTTGGGACCATTCACATTTATACAATGATCAGTGCTATAAAAAATGCACTGATTACTGTGTAAATGTGACTGACAGGGAAGGAGTTAACACTAGGGGGTGATCGAGGGGCTAATTATGTTTCCTAGGGAGTGATTCTAACTGTAGAGATCGGGGACTCACAAGGGGAGGAGACCGATCGGTGTTCCTCTGTACTAGGAACACACCATCGGTCTTCTCTCCTCTGACAGGACGTGGATCTGTGTGTTTACACACAGATCCCCGGCCTGCTGTGTTCACGGGCAATCGCGGGTGCCCGGCAGACATCGCGGCCACTTGTCACGCGCATCATGTGCCTAGTGATGCAGCTGGCGCGCGCACGCTGCTGGCGGTGCCCGCACGCTCCCTAGAGGTTTAGGAAGAAAAGACGTCATATGACGGCGGCCCGGAGGGACAAATGGTTCCTGCTACCGGTGGAAGGGAAGTGGTTAAGGGCAGGTGTGCCTGGAGAGATCCCACCCCTCCTTAAAGCGGAGTTCCAGTCCCCCAAACATTTTTTTTTAAATGAATGTAAATGTAAATGAACATTTCTAACATGTTATGTTTTTTGCACTTTTACTTTCTTTAAAAATAGTTAATTACTTACTGATCTTGGAAGCAGGCAGGTTCCATTTCAGTTGTGGGCATCTGAAGTCCTCTAGTGTCAATTTCCTGTATTTCTGTGCAGCTGTCTACCCATCATGCACCACCAAATCTCGCACATGCTCAGTAATGCCTCAGAGAGACCGCCCTTCTTCCTGACAGGTTGCTATGGCAATGTCACATTGGCGGAAGTTCCCACCCCATTGTTAGAGCAACCTGTCAATCACAACACAGGCGAGGAGAGGTAAGAGAAGTCGGATTATCCTGGGAATTATCCTGGGAATGCACCAGCATTGCTAGGGAGTGTGGTCCGAACACAGACATGCCTGGCCTTTATTTCTCTAAACTGACTACCCCCAACTCTGCCTTGCCACTTGTCAATGTGTAACCATATAACAATTATCATATATTGTTGCTTGTAAGATCATTGTGTGTGACACTGTCGTTTATTGTACTGTAACTGTGCAGGGAGAGAGGTGCTGTCACAATTTTATTTTATTTTATTTTATTTCAGGTACTTATATAGCGCCGTCAGTTTACGCAGCGCTTTACATATACATTATACATTCACATCAGTCCCTACACTCTCAAGGAGCTTACAATCTAAGGTCCCTAACTCACATTCATACATACTAGGGCCAATTTAGACAGGATCCAATTAACCTACCAGCATGTCTTTGGAGTGTGGGAGGAAACCGGAGTACCCGGAGGAAACCCACGCAGACACAGGGAGAACATGCAAACTCCAGGCAGGTAGCGTCGTGGTCGGGATTCGAACCAGCGACCCTTCTTACTGCTAGGCGAGAGTGCTACCCACTACACCACTGTGCCGCCCACAATTCATTGTTGATGTCGGGGGTGGGCGGGGCCGAGCAGCTATCGAAAAAGAGCCAATAGGATGGTGTCAGGACGGGCCGCTACGTGTAATTGGCTGTTATTCGATAGCTGCTCGGCCCTGCCCACCCCCAACATCAACGATGAATTGTGACAGCACCTCTCTCCCTGCACAATTACAGTACAATAAATGACAGTGTCACACACAACTATCTTACAAGCAACAATATATGATAAATGTGCTGCCCTCCTCTCTTTTTTCAGCGCTTCCAATTAGTGCCACTTGTCAGTGCCAGTCAGTGCCAATTAGTGCCACCTGTCAGTGCCAAACAGTGCTGCCAATCAGTGCCACCTGTTAGTGCCAAACAGTGCCGGAACTCAGTGCCACCTGTCAGTGCCAATCAGTGCTGGCACTCAGTGCCACCTGTCAGTGCCAAACAGTGCTGCCAATCAGTGCCACCTGTCAGTGCCTATCACTGCCACCCATCAGTGCCACCTGTCAGTGCAAAACAGTGCTGCCAATCAGTGCAAGCTGTCAGTGCCAATCACTGACAATTAGTGCCACCTGTCAGTGCCAAACAGTGCTGCCAATCAGTGCCACCTGTCAGTGCCAATCACTGACAATTAGTGCCACCTGTCAGTGCCAAACAGTGCTGCCAATCAGTGCCACCTGTCAGTGCCAATCACTGACAATTAGTGCCACCTGTCAGTGACTAACAGTGCTGCCAAACAGTGCCAATCAGGGCCCATCAGTTCTGCCTATCAGTGCCGCCCATCATTGCTGCCAACCAGTGATACAAATCAGTGCTTTCTATTAGTGCCAATCATTGCTGACTATCAGTGCCACCATTGCAGTGCCCATCAGTGCTGCTTATCAGTTCACTGAGTGCAGGGATGTGGAGATGAACTCAGCAAGCAGACAGGCACATTGTCCATGGGGGGCTGGCCTGGTTGGGCACAACTGAAATCTGTTGCTGTTCATTAATGACACATGCCGATCTTTACTATAACCAGCACCTCCAGCTAGAGAGCAATGCTGCTAATCAGCACTACCAGCGAGAGAGGCACGCTGCTAACCGGCGCCACCAGCAAGAGAACCATGGTGCTAATTGGAGCCACCAGCGAGAGCCACGCTGCTAACCTAACCGGAGCCACCAGAGAGAGCCACGCTGCTAACACGAGCAACCGGAGAGAGAGCCACGCTGCTAACAGGAGCCACCAGAGAGACAGCCACGCCAGCCTAACCAGAGGCACCAAAGAGAGCAATGCTACTAGCTAGATTCTTCAGAGAGTGCAACGCTGCTAAACGTAGCCACCAACAGACAGAGAGACAATGGTGTTATTTGAATGGCAAGCTGTATTGGATTTCAGAAACACATAATTTTGTTTTAGAGGATAAATAATTCACTTTTATTCTCATCTTGTACCTTCAATATTCTATGGCCACTTTGAAGAGTGTTATTGTCAGATTAGATTAAAGTTTTATTATTTGGCTTCAACATCAAACAATATGTCTTGCATAAAACCAATACAACTCAGCATCCCAACAACACTAAACCTTTGTGCTACTTACTTACATTAACGACTTATTGTTATTATTATTATTATTATTATTTATTTATTTTTTTGTACAATTTTAATTTGTAGTATACATTTCACAAACCTTAATTTGAATATTTTTTTTGCAGGTTTATTACATAACGATTGATTACAGATAATATAAAAAAAATATAATTCTAGACAAGAGAAATTGGATGAAAGTATTCAAATGGTAAGTATCGTATTTGTATAGAGTACAATACTATGTTATTTGTCAACTTAGATTGAAATATTTAATAATTTTTTTTTGATTTTATGCAGGAAATCAAAGAACGTTCACAGCCTGAAGCTGGAACATCTACAAACAGTACCCTGACATGGGAGGAGAGAGTGAGTCTTATCTTTGTTCAACTGTTCAGGCATATATTTTCTAAATGTATTCAATGCATAAATTCTAATCAAAAGACAATAATTATTACTAATAATTAATAAAGATCACCCCCTGACATGACACATTTGGCATGTCATTTTTTTTCTGGGGGGGGGGGGTGTACCCTTTTTTTCTTGGGACTTCCTGTCCCACTTCCTATCTTGGGCCGCTCCCTGCTAGCAATCTTCTGGGACACAACTCAGGTCCCAGAAGATCGACTGGCCAATAGGAGAGCACAGAGGGACTAGAGCATGTGCAGTGCATTCCTGGCCGTGATGACATAAGCTGTCACGGTCGGGTGCCCACAGTTACAATAACGGCGTCGAGGAGAGGAAGGGGAGAGGAACTAGCTTCTGGGCAGCCACATCACTGGACCGTGGGGCCTGTTGGTTTATTAAAAGTCAGCAGCTATGCTGTAGAAGCTGCTGACTTTTAATAAACTAAAAAACGGGTGGAACTTCGCTTTAGGTTTTGATATGTTTTGTTTGGATTAAAGGATAAGTTCCATTTTAATGAGGAAGTAAACACCTGCAAAGAAAAAACATAATGGGCTAGTTTGCATCTGACTTTTTTGGCATTTTAAATGTTATTTTCTAATTTTTTGGACATGTTAAAATGCATTGATTCTTTATTATAGATGTTATCTCTTTGATTTTAATTTGTTAAATAGACAAAAATCAGATGTTTATAACAGATTACCTGTAAAATCCTTTTTTTGGAGTACATCACGGGACACAGAGCACCATTGTCATAACTATGTGGGTTATACGCCACCTATAGGTGGATGGTGGATGGTTTAGTAGCATCGGCCAGTACCCCAATATTAAAGCGGAGTTCCACCCAAAAATGGAACTTCCGGTTCCTCCTCCTCTCCGGTGTCACATCTGGCACCTTTCAGGGGGGAGCAGATACCTGTCTAATACAGGTATTTTGCTCCCACTTCTGGGCATAGATACCTGAACCACCCGTGGGTATCTACGCCACTCCCCCCCCCGCTGTATTTTGGGAGACACAGCTGGGACCAGTGGGACAGCGCAGTGCGAGTCGCGCATGCACAGTAGGGAACCAGGAAGTGAAGCCGCAAAGCCTTACTTCCTGATTCCCTTACTGAGGATGGCGGCGGCAGCACCAGACAGCCGAGGGACAGATCAGCTTCGGGTACCGACATCGTGGGCGCCCTGTAAGTGTCCATATTTTAAAAGTCAGCAGCTGCAGTATTTGTAGCTGCTGACTTTAAAAAAAAAAACCATGGAACTCTTCTTTAATAAACATTCTAATAGTCCTAGCCATTTAACCTAGAAGGGCAATATGCAACCTTTTACAAGGTGATAATACTGGCTCATGAAATAGTGGAGGATGAACAACGTCCACCTGACAATCTCAATATCTGAAGGTCCACCAAGTCGTGCATGTTATAGTTTTTATTAAAACAATTTTGAAATGCCATAGCAAATTTCATGTGATATCAATGAGGGTAGAAATCAGTCAAGCACACTTGCAGACCATAGAACCACAGAACAAGACTAGTATTGAGCCAATCGGGCTCTCGAATGGTAACATAAATAAATATGTAGTCCACATGGGGGCCAACAGTGGAAGCTCAACCAAATGTACATTAGAGCTTCTCTGCAACAGTCAATTTCAACAATAACCATGAAAAATGATCCAACCATAGCATAAAGTAATCTAGGCCTATACAAAAATGTTAAAGGCAATTTTGCCATCTTTCTTCTGTATCAAGCCACTGCATAGCCAGAATGGACTGTTCAAAAAAGTGTATCTCCCCTTTTGGCTTCAACTTGTAGCCTAGCAGGATATAGCATTGCATAATTCGATTCCAGGGATCTCAATCAACATTTCCAATCATAAACATTGCTCCATGCTTTTGCAGCTCATATTTGAAATATATGATTACATATTAAATATATAGTTATTTCTCACAAAAAAATATTCTTCCTTCTGTGGAAATCAGGTACTATGCATTGCTATGGCAGCACTGGTTTGGGGTCTCTCTTCTTTGGCTATATTCCTTGGCATTAGGGATGAGCCAAACACCCCCCAGTTCGGTTCGCAGCAGAACATGTGAACAGGCAAAAAAATTTTCGAACACGCGAACACCATTAAAGTCTATGGGACATGAACATGAATAATCAAAAGTGGTAATTTTAAAGGCTTATATGCAAGTTATTGTCATAAAAAGTGTTTGGGGACCCGGGTCCTGCCCCAGGGGACATGTATCAATGCAAAAAAAAGTTTTAAAAACAGCTGTTTTTTCGAGAGCAGTTTAAAGTGAAACAATAAAAGTGAAATATTCCTTTAAATATTGTACCTGGGGGGGTGTCTATAGTATGCCTGTAAATTGGCGCATGTTTCCCATGTTTACAACAGTCAGTGCACAAAATGACATTTCTAAAGGAAAAAAGTCATTTAAAAGTACTCGCTGCTATAATGAATTGTTGGTCCCGGCAATACACATAAAAGTCATTGAAAAAAATGACATGGGATTCCCCCACAGGCCATTACCAGGCCAAAAAAATTTTTGGGGGTCCTCCCAAATTCCATACCAGGCCCTTCAGGTCTGGTATGGATTTTAAGGGGAACCCCGTGCCAAAAGCTAAAAAAAATGGCGTGGGGGTCCCCCCAAAAATCCATACCAGACCCTTATCCGAGCACGCAACCTGGAAGGCTGCAGGAAAAGAGAGGGGAACGAGAGAGCGCCCCCCTCCTGAACTGTACCAGGCCACATGCCCTCAACATGGGGAGGGTGCTTTGGGGTAGCCCCCCAAAGCACCTTGTCCCCAAGTTGATGGGGACAAGGGCCTCATCATCACAACCCTTGCCTGGTGGTTGTGGGGGTCTGAGGGCGGGGGGCTTATCGGAATCTGGAAGCCCCCTTTAACAAGGGGACCCCCAGATCCCAGCCTCCCTCCTGTGTGAAATGGTAACGGGGTACAAATGTACTCCTACCATTTCACTAAAAAGTGTGAAAATGGTAAAAATCACATGACACAGCTTGGGGACAAGTCCTTTATTAAAAAATAAAAAAATAAAAATATCCCACAAAGTCTTCTTCTTCACTTGCTCCACCGATGGACCGAAAAAGAAAAAAAAAAAACCTGCACGCTGCCACCGATCCGCCTCCATGGGAGGCACCTGCCATAATGACCGTCCTCTCAGGTGACAGTTCTTTTATAACTGAGGGCGGGGCCAGACGGTGACATTGCCGGGTGACCCTGACCCCTCTGACACACTAGGACATCCCTATGGCTTCCTGTAGCGTCAGAGGGGGGTGGGGCCACATGGTTACGTCACTGGGTGGCCCCACCCCCTCTGACGCTACGGGGAAGTCATAGGGATGTCCCCGTGCGTCAGAGGGGGCGGGGTCACCCGGTGATGTCACCGTATGGCCCTTCCCTCAATTGTAAAAGAACTGTCACCTGAGAGGACGGTCATTACGGCGGGTGCTTCCCATGGAGGCGGATCGGTGGAGGTGTGCAAGGTTTTTTTTTCTCTTTCAGTCCATCGGCGGAGCAAGAGAACAAGAAGAGGACTTCGTGGGACATTTTTATTTTTTTATTATTTAATAAAGGACTTGTCCCAAGCCGTGTCATGTGATTTTTACCATTTTCACACTTTTTTTGTGAAATGGTAGGGGTACATTTACCCCGTTACCATTTTACACAGGGGGGAGGCCGAGATCTGGGGGCCCCCTTGTTAAAGGGGGCTTTGAGATTTCGAAAAGCCCCCACCTGCAGACCCCCACAACCACCGGGCAAGGGTTGTGGGGATGAGGCCCTTGTCCCCATCAACATGGGGACAAGGTGCTTTGGGAGGTCACCCCAAAGCACCACCCCCATGTTGAGGGCATGTGGCCTGGTACAGTTCAGGAGGGGGGCTGCTCTCTTGTCCCCCCCTTTTTTCCTGCGGCCTGCCAGGTTGTGTGCTCGGATAAGGGTCTGGAATGGATTTTGGGGGGACCCCCACACAATTTTTTTTAAATTTTGGCGCTGGGTTCCCCTTAAAATCCATACCATGGATTTTGAGGGGGACCCCACGCCATTTAAAAAAAAAAATTGGTGCTGGGTTCCCCTTAATATCCATACCAGAACTGAAGGGCCTGGTATGGAATTTGGGGGGGATCCCCACGCAATTTAAAGAAAAAAAAATTGGTTCAGGGTTCCCCTTAATATTGATACCAGACCCAAAGGGCCTGGTAATGGACTGTGTCGTTTTTTCATTGCCGGGATCGACAATTCATTATAGCTGTGAGTACTTTTAAATGACTTTTTTTCCTTTAGAAATGTCATTTTGTGCAGGGACTGTTGTAAACACGAGAAACATGCGCCACGTTACAGGCATACCATAGACACCCCCCAGGTACAAAATTTAAGGGAATATTTTACTTTTATTGTTTCACCTTAAGCATTATTAAAATCACCACTCTAGAAAAAACATCAGTTTTTAAAACTTATTTTTGCATTGATACATGTCCCCTGGGGCAGGACTCAGGTCCCCAAACACTTTTTATGACAATATATGGCATATAAGCCTTTAAAATTAGCACTTTTGATTTCTCCCATAGACTTTTAAAGGCCGTTCTGCGGCTTTCAAATTTGCCGCGAACACCCCAAATTGTTCTCTATTCAGTGAACAGGCGAACACCCGATGCGGGCTCATCCCTACTTGGCATGTCTCTATTTTTGGAAGTCCAAGAAGTTTGTAAATTGCCGTCAAAGATGTGTATCATGTCTTCTAATATTTTAAACATGACAGTTTGACATCCTGTGGTACACTTTACGGACAATCCATTTCTTTCTTCCATTTGAAAACTAAGTTCTTTTTTTCAATTTCAACAACTTCGCCGCTTTCATCTGTTACTTTTTTTGGCCGGATTCCTAATCACATTATGATTATGGCACAATGCTGCTAGTTTGGTCCTTGCCTCCATGGAGTCATATCTAAAGTGTAATCTTTTTGGGTGAAATTTTAACATCATGCTATGATATGTTTCCAAAGCACCAGTTTGACAGAAATATGTCAAGTGAGGAATGTCTTTTTGTAATTGTGGGTCCAAAACAAACAATGCATAGAAGGCTTCTGTATTTTTACTAATCCAGGAGACAGTTTTAGTGTCATTAGTAAAAGGTGCATGTGAGAAGGAATATTCCTCAGCGCCAATTTTCCAATGGTGTTCATTGAGAACATGATGTAATATGGACTCTGACTTTTGCTTAAAGAGTTCCTCATTGCCAATTGAAGTACGACTACACCAATAAAAGTGATT